>NT_176438.1:1084740-1229837 GCF_000188095.3 Bombus impatiens | reverse complement strand
GGGCCGCTCGTCATCCTGATGCACCGCGGTCCCGTCCTTTCAATCCAATCGCACGCTATCATCTTCAAAAAGACTAATTGCACTTTCGAAATAATAGATTTTTATGCCCCGCCTAAAGCCCCTACGCCCATGCAACTTTCCTCCCTCGAATCCGTGTGTACCGGCGCAAATGCAGCTCGCGATTCCATCGATAACGATAAAGCAGGTAAATTTCTCAGTCGATACGAAAGATTTGAAACGCGGTATTAAATTACTTGGATACTTTGCCAAGTTAGAAATATCCTGCTAGAAAATGTTTTGTATAATTTGTAATTGAATTTTAATTATTTCACAGTTTTCACAATTATTCAATTAACATTCGTCAGATGAAAATTAAATAATGGGTTGGCAACTAAGTGATTGCGGATATTATCATTAAGTGGTATTGACAAAATCCGCAATCACTTAGTTGCCAATCCTTGGACGAGATGCGATCGTCGAACAGCGACGGTGTAGCCGTGCACTGGCGACGCTGGTCTTTCGACCGACATTATCGATAAAGCTGGTCGTTCCGCGACAGTTATAACCGATACTTCTTCTTTTTCTTCTTAATCGTGCTAATGGCAGCACGCAATTAGCCTAGTTTCGTTTATTAGTTTTCCGCGGCGGCCAGCAGCATCGAAAGAAAGTGGTTGGTTTTTGAGCCAAAACAAATCAGCCGCACCCGAGCTGTCCTTTTCCCCCTCGTAATTGACATTACGTTGCCGCACACTGGTTAACCACGATCATCGTTGAATCGTGGTAGTATCGTCCGGTCGTCACCGCGAACGCTCCGCAAATCTTCTCGAAGAAGGTGTCTGAATCGCGTTGACGAGCTGTTTCTAGCTCGCCTCGTCCGACGCTTCCAAGTTGTACGATTTCAAACAACCACTCGTCAAACGAAGCAAACTATTCCGAGAGGGTTCACTGACCCATCCTATCTATCCGCTCTCCTAACATTCTTCAAACATAGACTCCCACGCGAGCTGATCGCTCTCCGGGCTACTATAAATAGCTGTGCACCGCGAAACTTATTCAAACTTTATTCAAGTTTAAGCGAAATCAGATGGATTTTGTTTCGCGTACAAGACTAGCGATGTGCAATGAACAGGTTGGTAAGTTCGGTGACCTGCTTAACTCTTTACCGACCGGTTCAACAGCATACGCACGTCCGATCGGTAGCTCAGACGCAGATTTTCCCTGGTACCGGCTCTGTTTCGGTTTAGACCCTCCAATATCATTCTTTTCGTTCATCGCGAACGGTAAGTTTTTCAAATTGGTATAAAACTGTGGGATCTTACAAAGCAACGTAACTGAGCAAGGTACCTTAGCACTAAATAACAAATTACTGCTCAAATAATGAGAAAGATTGTCGGCATCAAAAAACCGATTAATCGGCTATCTGTTGGTAAAGCGTTAAGCTGGTCGGCAAGGCGCGTCGTCGTAATTAGCAATGCACGAATGATCGAACGAGGATTACGGTTAGGGATAGACTGCGGTGTACCAGTGTACCAATAATCGATTCTGACGATCTCGACAGGTGAGCGGGCTACGGTTTGAGACGCAGCTGCGTACGCTGAACCAATTTCCGGACACGCTGCTTGGCGATCCGCATCGGCGGATCCGATACTTCGATCCGCTTCGCAACGAGTACTTCTTCGACCGGAATCGGCCCTCCTTTGACGCGATACTTTACTACTACCAGAGCGGTGGCAGGCTGCGTCGCCCGGTCAACGTTCCTCTCGATGTCTTCTCCGAGGAAATCAAGTTCTACGAACTGGGCGAGCTGGCCACCAACAAGTTCAGGTACGAACCGACATCGTTCTCGTCGATCAGTAAACGATATTTCATAAGATAGCGTGATTCTAATAAAACGTTATTCGAAATTCTGCAATTAAATAGTGTCTTGCCTAAAAAGAAGCAAATATCTCTTTTAACACTAGAACTACCACACAGTCAAATTGACTGGTTCTACAATTTTATTTTTAAATTCCTACTTCATGTTATATTTTTTCCGCAATGATGTAATGACTTTCGCAACGATAACTAAAAGAATAATATAATGAATCTTATTTTGTCTTTTATGTATTCAAACTGAAAATAATTTTGTATCAAGGCTACCTATATAAAAATACCAGTGAAAATGTCTGGTATTCGTCAAAGTGTAAAAGGATCCTGCGATCTGTTTATCGAACCCCAATCAACCACTTTCCTCGTTTTTTACAACTTGCCACACGTTTTTCAAATTTTTACTGCGTATCATTCGATATGACGATATCAGTTATCAGGAAAATTCCAGATCGATCGTTAGATCGCTAGATCGCTGGATTGCTAGATCGCTAGATAGCTAGATCGCTAGATAGTTAAATCGCTAGATAGCTAGATAGCTAGATTGCTAGATCGCTAGATTGCTAGATAGCTAGATAGCTGGATAGCTAGATTGCTAGATAGCTAGATCGCCAGATAACTAGATCGCCAGATAACTAGATCGCTAGAATGCTGGATCGCTGGATCGCTGGATCGCTGGATCACTGGATCGCTGGATCGCTGGATCGCTAGATCGCTAGATCGCTAGATAGCTAGATCGCTAGAATGCTAGATCGCTAGAATGCTGGATTGCTAGATCGTTGAATCGCTGGATTGCTAGATCACTAGAATGCTAGATTGCTAGATCGCTAGATCGCTAGAATGCTGGATTGCTAGATCGCTAGATCGCTAGAATGCTGGATTGGTAGATCGCTAGATATCTAGATCGCTAGATAGCTAGATCGCTGGATAGCTGGATTGCTAGAATGCTGGATTGCTAGATCGTTGGATCGCTGGATCGCTGGATCGCTAGATAGCTGGATCGTTAGATAGCTAACACTAGCAATCCCACAGCAGTCAGAATGACTGGTTCTACAATTTTATAAATGTGTCAACCCTCGTTTAGGGATGATGGTCCCAGATGAATTATATAATACCAAAAATGTAAACGTATCTACGTAGTACGTATTTATAATTACGTATTTTTTAAAGACCAGTCATTTTCACTGGTTTTGGTAGAAATAGCTTCGTGTTAACTATCGGTAGTTCAAGCGTTAAACGATAGCGCGCATATTCTCTACTAGATGAAACGCAATAATTACAAAATAAAAACATCAAAATTACAAGATCGTCGAATGACCCGCGTACTCGAAGCAAGTTCAGCTTTGCTCGAAGATGTCTCGCTTGCCGAACTTAGTCAGCTTTTCGGTTAGAGAAACAGAAAGGAAAGAGGACTGTTGTTCGTTCTCATTCAGTGCGTTTCATCTTCCGTGGCAAGACAAGAGGCGACGTACGTAGTAGACGTACGCTTGTGCTTAGAGGCGCGCCATTAAACAATTACGTTTACGCGTGCAACCGTAAACGTTAGACATGCGAGCGAGCAGACTGCGAAAGATAATGTTGATGAAATGAACAGGGAGGACGAGGGCTTCATCAAGGAAGAGGAGAAGCCGCTGCCATCGCATGAGTTGCAGAGGAAGGTTTGGCTGTTGTTCGAGTACCCGGAAAGCTCGCAAGGCGCCCGGGTAGTCGCCATAATATCCGTGATCGTGATCCTCCTGTCGATCGTGATATTCTGCCTGGAGACCCTGCCGGAATTCAAACACTACAAGGTCTTCAACACGACAACGAACGGCACGAAGATCGAGGAGGACGAAGTGCCGGACATTACCGACCCGTTCTTCCTAATAGAGACTATTTGTATCATCTGGTTCACGTTCGAGTTATCGGTGCGCTTCCTCGCCTGTCCAAATAAACTGAACTTCTTCCGTGACGTAATGAATTTCATCGATATCATCGCCATCATTCCGTATTTTATCACGCTCGGTACCGTGATGGCCGAGGATGAGGAGGCGCCTGATGAACCAAAGGCGCCGGTAAGCCCGCAGGACAAGAGTACGAACCAGGCGATGTCCCTGGCGATACTCAGGGTGATCAGGCTCGTCAGGGTGTTCCGGATATTCAAGCTGTCCAGGCACAGTAAAGGCCTTCAGATCCTCGGTCGTACGCTCAAGGCCTCCATGAGGGAGCTCGGCTTGCTCATCTTTTTCCTCTTCATCGGTGAGTTACCTTTTTCTTATCTTCTATCCTTTTACCATTCTCTGCATGTTTCTTTGCTTTGTCTCTTCGTTTACTAGACTTCTATAGGAGACCAGCTCGGCAGCAGCAACCTATCGATTAAACGACTCTTTCACTTTCCGTAATTCCAAAAGATGTAGCTATTTAGTTGGCAACTAAGTGATTGCGGAGTTTGTCATTAGGTCATATTGACAAAGTCCGCGAATCGCTTAATTGCCGACCAACCAATGCATCGTCGCTGGAACGTTTAGACGTCGGTTTCGATAGATCAGGATCGATGCTCGATCGAGCAACGATTCACGATAGCCGCAAGCAAATGAAGTAGTCATGCGTGGTTTTTTCAAGCGTATGGAAAGTTCTGAGCGACGATGTAGTGGTTCCCTCGCGTCGGACGTGTTTACGTGGTCCATGGAAGTTTAGTCGATTTCCGAGCGTCCCAGCAACGACACAGCCGTTTATTTGCACGGTGAATTCTAAGAGCGTGAAATTGAGGGGCCGACCGGCAGCCAGAAATTTGCAATTTAATCGGCCGAATCTTCGATGCTTCTCGTCGCCGCGAAAATAACACGGTAGTCTGGTATCGTCTGGTGAAAAGTATCGTTTCGTCGAAAACCGGAGGCGTATTCTCCGAGGTTTTTCAGTTTCCGCTGACGAGGATTTCTGTGTGTTCGGAGGGTGGCCTGCCACCAGCAGATTTACAGGCTCGTTCGCCTATCGATTCGTAATTCGGGTCCCGGAAGAGTTCTAAACTCTGTGTTCGTCGATTTTTCTAGAAACGTGTCGGTTTTCCTTAAGGGACGACAAACGGTTACGTAAGTTTTCCATATTCGTGATCGCACGAATGCCAAAGATTCGCTGGCGCTCGACGAGTCGTTGCCCGGATGTGTGGAAAGATTCGCGTCCATTGTTTGAGCGAGGGAACAGACGAATCCTTTGAAAGTGTATTGCTGCAGTCGGTGGAAGGCTGCGCGAAGATATCTCTAGGTAACGAAAAACGATGGCCGATCGTGGCGTATCTGCAAGAAGACTGGAAATCCAATCAACGTAATGGAAGCAGACCCATAAAGACGTGGATCTTGGTCGATTGAGCGGAAAAAGAGGAAAGTTGGAAGAGAATGGCGCGTGGCGTGGCAATCGATCCATCGGTTGATCGGTCGATGGATCGGTTCGTGTATGCAGGGTCGTGAGGACGATACGAGAACACGAGAAGGAGTCACGGCAGTGGACGTAGACGCGGATGGAGAGGACTGCTAAACGGACTAAGAGCTAGAGGCCGGCAAAGTAGCGTGTCTTGAAGCGTCTGTTCCTCTTGTGTGCGTTCCAGGTGTGGTGCTGTTCTCGTCGGCGGTTTACTTCGCGGAGGCGGGCTCGCAAGACAGCTTCTTCAAATCGATACCGGACGCGTTCTGGTGGGCGGTGGTCACGATGACGACCGTGGGCTACGGGGACATGAGGTACAGAGCCACCGGGGGCGTTAAACCCACTGAACCGGTGTTTTCTTCCTTGCATTGCAGGTGTGGTGCTATTCTCATCGGCGGTATACTTCGCGGAGGCCGGCTCCGAGAATTCGTTCTTCAAGTCCATTCCGGACGCGTTCTGGTGGGCCGTTGTCACGATGACGACCGTGGGCTATGGTGACATGACGTATGATGTACTCACTTTCACTTAAGACTCTAGTTAATGCCCGCCAAACAAACGAACACATACTACTTACTCTCCTCCGATACTTTACTTAACTACTTTTAACTACTCGATTTATTCTTCTCCCTGTTACGTATCCCTTCTCAGCTTCTTCTTCCTTACAGCACGTCCCCTCCATTCCACGTCCCCTACCCTTCTCAATCCTCTCACTCTGTTTGATCGCTTTCTTAGTTTTTCGTTTGAAATTTGTCAACCTACTTGGCGCTTGATAAACTTGAACACGCTAGTTTTCAGTCTTTTCGATTTTTACCACCGCATCTTTTCTTCACAGCTGCTCTAACTTCTCTCCATGCAATCGGAATGTTTTCATTCTCTCCCCCCCCCCCACTTATTCCTAAATCGACAATCTCTTTTCTTATTTTTCTTCATCTTTCTCTCTCCTTTCTCTTCGTCGTCGTCTATTTCCTCCTCGTCGTCCGTTCGCTTTCTTCCCGTTCGTATTATCATAACGAAGAATTCGAGATTCTCCCACGAACACGCTCTCCGTCTCAGCAGCAACGCAGCCACGGGAACGTCTCGTTGTCTCATTTTCTCGAGAATCGTCTTAAAATACAGCCACTTGCGATCATTCGCTCTACTAGAACGCTTCATATCCCTCGAGCGTGTTCGCGCTGATTCAGTCGCTCGCCCGGCTTTCCACTCCCATTTTTCTCTCCTTCCGCCACGACCTTACCACTTCTCGTTATCACATCTCGCCGACGATCACTCGACTCGTCGTTCGTCGCCCCGAATTCTGCCGAAATTTCTGTTTCCCGTTCGCGAAGCCTCCGGGCGATCTCGCGGAGGAAAAAGATGAGAAGCGGCAGCTGCGAGTTTGAAACGTCTGTGGATCGAAGCGAGTGACGCGTTTAACGCGCTTAAATTACCCTTTGCAAGAATAATTGACGGCTGAAGAATGCGAAGAGGGTGGTACGCGCGAGTCAAAGCGACGTTGCAAACTCGATTATACCGGAGAATCCGAGGAAAATGCTGTGATACAGTTCTCGTTCGGTTCCATTCTCCTCGCCATTCAGCCCGTCAAAGAATTTGTACGTTACATTTTATAGAACACGATCTGTTGACGATACGGACCAGCGTCATTCACCAGCCCCCAAGGCTTCCGTCTCTTTATTCGCATCTGTTTCACGTTACCGATGATACAGATCGATAATTCATCCGACACGTATACCGTGTTGTTGCTCGCCGCTCTACTAGACGCGTGCCTTTTCCACTTGGTACTTGGAATACCAAACGGAGAGACAAAATAGCGGAAGAAACGAATGGCAACGCACTGGATCGCACTTAGCCCGCGATTATCACATCGATAGCGTAGTTTCGTGGTTCGCGGTAGACTCTCGAGGTTGAAGAGCCCCGGTCGAGAGAGACTCGAGATCTGTGGTGTTGCGACCGAAGGGGCTTCTTCAGCAATTGCCTGCCGTAAATCAATAAGTGTCCTCGGGCAACCGGTACGGTTCGTTTCTTGGAAACGCCCTCGGCCCAAAGGGCCGACAGATCGCGACGATTCGGATCTCGCAGCGATAAACGCGTTACGGCAGCGAAGGGTAGCGCGGCGTTTTCACCGGAAACACTGGAGGCGGAGATCGGTACGACGCGTTCGAGGACGAGCGATTGGTTCGACCATTGGTTATACGTATGAGCCGAGGATCGTGATTACATGGCACGTCTATTGTTCAACTATTACAGAGACTAGGTGTACGCTCGGTTCTTTGCGAGTTGCAGTCTAAGGTTGAGCTAGTTGTACTTTGACGCTGACGGCGAGGTAGCCGGCACGTTTGTCCCATTGAATTTCAACAAATGGGAACGAAACCGAAGTGTCTGCTGATTATTCTCGCATATAAATACCGTGTCTGCGTACAGGGTGTCCTATTTAGCATTGTCATTGCTGGTATGGCTCGTTCGAGTGAAATTCAATTACATATTTCCCACCTAACAATTTCAGGGTTTATCGTTTCTTCTTTTATTTATTTTTTGACAATGTTATTCTGAAACGAATACAGCGGATGCGTGCGTTCCGATAAACTGTCGTCTATCAAATGTTAAGTTATCAGTGTACGAAATATTAAATGAAAAATATACGCAGATTCTTAGATACGATGTTCGTGTGTTTCATTCGTGGCGAAAGGAACGTTAAATTCGTGCGATAAAAATAAAGTTGCGAGTGTCTTCTCCCTTTCGAAAGGCACATCGTTATTTACGGGAATGCGACTAGTAAATCTTTCTTTTCGCGTCGCTAATAACCGCACAGGTGCAATGAACGCGACGTGGAAACCTGTGTAAAAGAAGAAACTCGTTGGGAGCTTCGTCCACCTATACCGCTGACTATAGCGTAAGGCGATAAATACGCAGCGTTTGACGTTTCGCAGGTTGCACACCCCAAAACTATTTGTAGAAACGACAGCTAAAATATTCTTTACTTTGATCAAAGACCGCGTCTCACGTGGATCGGTGTGTTTGCCAAATCTGCGGAAGAATGCAAGCAAAGCGAAGTAACTCGATCGGCATAGCTCAACTTCCTGCCAAGATGTAACTACGATGTTCAAAGGAAAATCCTGATATTTGAGTAGAGCACCCGGTATAAGAGCAGTGTTCGTCGCGCGCGGCACACGCAAGAGGCCCGTTCTAGTTTCCCATTGCGATACACGCATCGAGTTCGACTCCTTTGTCGAGACACCGGCGTCACTCGCTTCCTCTACGCTTCTACATCGAAGCTGGTTTCTCGTGTCCAACCAACTTGCATCGTTGAGTGTTCCGCCCTCGGCTACGTCGCGTCTCGTTACGTCGATTCTCGCTTCCCATTACCGCGATTGATCGCAGTTTCTCGTTGAAACTCTTCGCCTGTTGCTACTTGCGCCCGCTCTACATCCCAAGGTATCGATATCGGTAGAAACGCGTGGCTCCATCTGCGTCTGGAAACCGAAACGATCTCGAAACCACGTTCTACGCTCTGATCAGATTTTCATAGCAATTAACACGTGCAACAATTCCGGTTTCTAGTTAGGAACATCAGTCAAGGCAGAGCTGACGTTCCAGCTCTTCTATTTCTTTTCTAACATTTGTCCCGAATTCCGATTTCCCGGATTACTCCCGATACGTTTTTGCATGGCTGTCCACGACCAAACATACTCCATGTTCTTTTCATCGTTACCAGCCCGGGAAGGCGAATCTCTATTTTCGCTCACAACGCTATCATTACTGCTACTACCATCAGTCATGGATCACAAAGGCCCATAGTACAGTGACACCTGCATAAGAATGATTTGTTATTTTGCAACTAATTCGATATGATATTATATGACTCACTAAAACTAGAGATCACACTCGGACTTACCGAGGTCGCTGCCGTATGGACGTAGCTCGCGCGAGACGCGAGCATATCCGCGTGATTGCGATCGACGATTAGGCGACGCGACGTTTGACGGCGCGGCAACAGCCGCGGTCCGAAGAATTCGCATGCTCCGAAACAATAACGACTCGTGTACGATGGCTTTGAAAGAGAGAGAGAGAGAGAGAGAGGGAGAGAGAGAAAAAAGAAAGAAAAAAAGAAGAGAAAGAGAAGAAAGAGAAGACGAGAGGAAGATTTGTGGTAAAACGTATTCATCGGGCGAGCGTGAATGAGCGTGACGAGCGGCGAATTCTTCTTTACCGCCTTTCAGCTCGACCGGTATTGTTCGCGTATACAGCGACAGTTATTCAATTAGACTCGGCCGCAAAGAATGCATCATTTCGCAGCCATAGATTAGCCGGCAATAACCGCGCCGTTACGTTCTATAATCTGGTAATTGAGAGAGGAAAGCTTTTTATCGTTTTACCATTTAAACGATTAATTGGTATCTCGTTGGAATATTTTTGTCACGCGTTAGAAAAGATAGTGTGCATAACAGACGCGTACGCGTGGTATTGAATTTCAACGTCGTCGAAGGTCGTAAACGAAACTCTAGTCGGACGTTTTTTCCTTCCTTTCGTTTCCTTCTCTTTTTCTCTTTATCGCGTGGTAATCGAATAGCCGAACGGTAATTTCAAAATTTCGTTTCGTCGCTGGTTTGCCGAAGGATGCGGAACGTTCGAAGACCACGAGGAGATCGAAGCGGCCGGCTCTCAATTGGACGAAACGCGGTCTGATCGTCGCTCGGCTCTTTATGTCTCCGATTCGACGCGATAATTCTCTAGTCATACGTTTACAGTCGTCCCTCAGCCGCGTGTTATTGCGGCCGCGTTGAAACGCAGCACGAGGTGGTGCGAGCATCTCGACGGAAGGCGATGCAAACGATCGCGAAATTCTATCCGCACCTTCGAACTCGAGTTCGATTACAGACAATGTGTTTTAGTCGACTGTTATGAGAGCGAAAGCGTAGAGAACTGCATGCCGTACCGTTAGAAAATTCGATCGGATCTGAGCAACGGAATGGCATCGATGCTTGTTTGGAACGGTGCATCGGCACACGAAAGAAGAGCCTTTTCTTAGAAAGTCACGTTAGTCCCCTAGTCTAGCCTAGAGAGCCCGCTTCTTATTAGACACGCGAATCACTATAAGTATACACGGTTTTGCGGTTATGCAGCGTTCGACCAACGTACGCCGGTTTCATGTGGTTTGAGCAAGCAGCAAAGAACGCGAGGAAAGATACAAAAGAGCCGTGTAAAAGTGTAACGAACGAGAGGTCGATCGAACATTTTTCTTTCCGATCATGGCCAATGTCTATTTGCGACGCGGCAGAACGCACGCAGACGGTCCGTGTATATCTATAGGAGCCTCCAGTACCGCATAAGTAGCGCCACACTCGACTCGACACGGCAAAACTCACACAAGATAGAAACACCACACCTAGCACCGAGTTTCTAGACGAGGAACGAAGCTATCGACGTTCGAGCCAGTGGCTGGCCGCGAATAAAACTTTTCGTTTGCCTCTGCTTCAGGCCCGTCGGAGTTTGGGGGAAAATTGTGGGCTCTCTGTGCGCGATCGCTGGTGTGTTGACAATCGCCCTGCCTGTTCCCGTCATCGTCTCCAACTTCAACTACTTCTACCATCGTGAGACTGACCAGGAAGAGATGCAGTCGCAGAACTTCAATCACGTGACCAGCTGCCCGTATCTCCCTGGTATGAGCTTCCTATTTTATCCTCCGAGCAAACTTCCAGTCACATACTTTGCCGATATGATTTTCGTCTCTCAGGGAGCGTCTTTCGAACCGAGGGACTAACTACACTATCGATCGATGGCTAGGCTGCACCGATTAATGTTACCGTGACGGTATTTGAATTTTAAAAGGGGCGATCGTTCCCTGACAACGCGACCTGACGTGTTATTTGTTAAGGCGGGTGTCGGTCACGAGACACGAAGGCTCCTAACGTTCTGTCGTGTGCAACAGATCTTTCTTTCGGTCTAATTTAATGGTTCACGTTCGTCGATTACCGCAACGTACGTGCTGCTCGTGCACTCGATAACGCGATACCCTAACGATTCACGCGAAACGGTATTTAAAGAGAAAATCTGAAGTTGGTCGATTGCAAAGCGAAGGTGGCAAGATTTTTTATTTATGTAATATTTCGTTGGCCGAAGAGATGGTTCGAGATCAATCGGTAAGCGCAGCGGGAAAGGACAGCGTTTGCTGGGAATACTCGGCCGTGGTTTTGCTTTCAAGTTGCCGGCAGGCTGGCAAATCCCAACGAAAGTCTGTACCGACGTCGCGTGTCTGTTCTATCGCTGATAGTTTACCGTGACTTTAATCCGCTTAGGAGCAAGCTCGCTGGCCGGTAAATTTTTCGCGCCTTCATTGACGAACGACGATTTACCGAGATTCGTCTCGAGCACGTTGAACGCAAACGATGAAAGAGAAATTGATAGGTCGGGGAATAGCTCGGTCGGCGCTACAGCTAACCGAGAACACAC
The DNA here is from genome assembly GCF_000188095.3 of Bombus impatiens. NCBI lineage: Eukaryota > Metazoa > Arthropoda > Insecta > Hymenoptera > Apidae > Bombus > Bombus impatiens. The sequence goes on along the minus strand of NT_176438.1, from coordinate 1,218,131 downwards.
TCGAGCAGGATTATCTGGAAAGCACGCAGAGGCGATTTAAGCTCCACTTTCAGAGTTTACCCAGTGCTGGTGCAGCGGTTTTCACAACTAGCGGAGGATGCAACTCGTCGAACTGTATCTCGTGTGTTTCGCAGGTCAACACTTGAAGAAGAGCTCGATGTCGGAATCGTCGTCGGAGATAATGGAGCTGGAAGAGGGCATACTGCTCACTCATCCTGAGATTACGAAGAAGCCCAATTGCAACCCTCGCCATAATAACAATATTAATCCAGCCTGTATGAGCATCGAGACTGACGTCTGACTACTAGGTGGGTGCTTTGATCGATCATCGGTTTTCCGTCTCGTCCTACCGTTTGAGATTTCCCTAACCATATAACGGTCTGAAGAGTCTGATTTGAGAAAAAAAAAAAAAAAAACACGATGGAACGGGTCACCATAAACGTTAACTATAGTTTGCATACCCTGACGATACTTTGACGGTATTTCGCGTTGCACGCTAGACGCGCTATCTACGATCGAAACGATTGGAAGAAGGATGAGAATATTAAAAGAAGGTTCGTGTGATTACAGTGAAGGAGACGGTGGCAACGTGGTGGCCAATGCTGGAACGGTTATCGAGAAACAGCTGCAGCTTGCTACGGTGCCTGACGTAGGCCTCCTTCACACGTCGTCGTAGTTTGAAAAAAAAAAAAAAAAAAACACGATGGAACGGGTCACCATAAACGTTAACTATAGTTTGCATACCCTGACGATACTTTGACGGTATTTCGCGTTGCACGCTAGACGCGCTATCTACGATCGAAACGATTGGAAGAAGGATGAGAATATTAAAAGAAGGTTCGTGTGATTACAGTGAAGGAGACGGTGGCAACGTGGTGGCCAATGCTGGAACGGTTATCGAGAAACAGCTGCAGCTTGCTACGGTGCCTGACGTAGGCCTCCTTCACACGTCGTCGTAGTCGCGCTAGCTGCGAGCGCTAGCGATAGCGCGTGTACGCGTGCGCGCTGGCTGTTGGATTGCACGCGGCTGCGCATGCGCGCACGTGCGCGCCAACCCGCCGTCTGTCCATAGTCTGTCAATACGAGGGGTGCTTCCAATCCATTACCACGTGTCAACGAGAGATAAGAAAGGACGAGAAATAACGGAGAAATTTAACGACCAAGAATCGGCTGACTAATACGGGTGCCACGTAATTTCTTCCATCGGCGTAGCGCGAAAATCGAAGATACCCGTCGCCGGAACAAGAGAAAGATAAGAGAGAAACGTGACAAGGCAAGGAGGGAAGAGAAAGGGAAAATGTGGAGGAGCGAGTTTAAACGAGTATCTGTAGGCGTAACGATGAAAGGCCGTGACAAGGGTGGAAAAGCGGTAAACGAGGAAACTGATGGCGATAGTTTTGAGGAGGAACCGTGCGTGGAGAACGAGAGGACAGCCGTTTCGGAGGTGTTCACGATACACACGCACCCCGCGTAGGGACCTACGTGCTAATAAAAGGGGATGGAGCAGGATATTTCAGTCGCGCGTCCACTCCCCACACCACCGACTCCAGTGTTCAATACAAATGGTAACAAATAAATAAAAAGTAACAAATAAACGGTATAAATGAAACGAAGGGAAGAGAATTAAGTCGCGGCGGCTTCGCGAATTAAGAAAGAAAAAAGAAAAAAAAAGGAAAAAAAAAAGAAAAAAAAATACATAAGAGAACGTGGTCGAGCCCTTGCCTCCTGCGATGTTCGCGTACGCGCCATGCCAGCATGGCGGATCGAAGGGGGATCGGCCGGCAACGAAACCAGGGGAATCGTACCAGATAATACTAATTAATTATATTATCGATGTAATTATATCGAGTACACGTAGGCGAAGGTACGCTAAACAAGCAGAACAAGTAAATAAATAAAAGATATTCGTTTTAATGATTATAACACTGCGCGAAAACGGACGAAGCCACGATCGAGCGGAAGAGGAGAACAAGACAGGGGAGAGAAGAACGGAAGGAAAATGGCGATGGTGCTCGCGGTGAGAGGACAGACTTTTGAAGACGATATCGGTAGGTGGTTGCACGGCGAGCAGCAGCTAAGCAAACAATGTGTGTTTCACAGCGGAGAAACAGTATTTTTCACCGAGGACAAATATTCAAAGTACAGCGGCATTCAGTCGCACGTACTTCGATCCGAGAGACCGTTGGAATGCAATTCGTTTTTCGGAGCGTAACACTCTACTCGTACCTGCATACGGATAACACATACACGAACATGCACGCGCGCGTGCACACACACACACACACACACACACACAGATATATACATGTACGAAGTTAGTAGCGCGACCACAAGCCACGTTTGTACAATTTCGGAGAATAGGCGCGCGTTGCTCTCGTTCAACCATTAAGAAGTAACCGTCGATCGTGCACGATTTACGGGCTAAGAGTAACAACACACACACACACACACACAGATAACGCGGAATAACTGCGCCATACGAAGAGATTCGAACGGTGGGATCGTTTCAAGTTTTACGCTACATCGGTGGCCGCGCTTTCCAACGCGATTGCATCAAATTGTCGTAGCATTTACAATGGAAAGATAGTTGCACCGATGTTCCTCTAAAGCTTGCGGCGAACGAATCGTTCACCTTCGTGCACGTTCGGGATACGCGCGAATCGGAGAACGAGTCGACTAAAAAAGCTCCGCGAACAATTATTTTCGTATGGGCGAATGAGGGATTCCGCTTTGTCGTAGGATGTCGGTGACGCGACGAGTTTGCGATACCGATAGCTCGAAAAGATAGCGCTTGCACGAAGAAAAGCGACTAGCAATAGGTGGAAAGTTGCGACGAATGGCCGGAAACGTGTCTGCCGATGGTGCGTACTATCGTGTTCATGGTGCCGATCTCGCGACGAGTGTCACCAACTGGTGAAAGGACAGAGAGAGAAAGTGGAGTAGTATCGAAAGCAGTATCACGCAGAGATTCAGTTTTAGCGAGGCTAATTCGCCAACATTTTGTAATCGAGTCGCCAATTCGATTTTGTGTTCAGATTAGGGGACGGAGGAAAATAAAACGCAAGACAGAGACAGCAGATAGTGGTAATTGCGCGTTAATGGTTCGATTAAAGCCGATAATTTCCGGGTTTCGTTTCTTTTTCTGTCGCACACGCAGATTTGCCGACTCTCTCGTTTGCGTTCCGGCAAGCAAATTCGCTAAAATTCTTGCCCTTTCGGTCGAGCGCCCAGCTGTAAAACATAGAATTATAGCACGGTGATAAAGTCCGTCGTTACACGTATATCGAATAGTTTCGATGAATGCCAAATTGCAAAGCAGTATTTCAAGTTATCTTTACAAATATCGCTCCACTTACGAAACGAACAGACGATCGAAAGGGACGAAGAACGACGAGTAACGAGAATCTAATCTCGACGATCGAGATTGTTTTCTCTTGCTGGCTTGTTTCGCCGTTATCTTGCTATTACACGTGGCAAAAGTACGAAGCGATCAAGGGATTACAGGACGGTGGCTAGGATAGGAATGCGCAAAAGAGAGGGAGAGAAATAGAGCGGTGCGAGAGAAATCGGTACAAGTAGGAAGGAGATAGCGGGGCGAGTTGGTGAAAAACGAATTGATAGGCCAGTCGGTGCTCGATACGAAGCAACAACACTTTCCCTATCTCTTCGCTGTCGTCTCGATGTTTCGCCTCTTTCCCGGTGGAAAAAGCGCATCACAAAATCGCAAAGACTGCCATTTCACCATTCTCAGTAAAAACGAAATAAGAAGAAAAGAACATCGCGTAACGATATCCACGATTATTTCGAGAACATCGTCCATGCTCGAACATTTTCCGCTTAGATCGACCCTTCCAACTGCCGCGTCGTACAACGGGCCGTATCCTCGTGACCGAACGATTCGAGAAACGGTCACGATTGTTTTTGTAAGTCGCGATAGAACCCGTCGATTCGTCAGAATCTATCCGCGTTGAAGTCGCCGCGCGGATACACTTACGTAAGTTCGCCGTTCAAGGAAACGTGACGTTTCGATGCCATTAGTGTCCGATTAAACGAAAGGACGAATCGAAAGGTTAATTTCGACGATTCTCTCTTTAGCGGCGAGTGGATCGCAACGCGCAATTTTCTCCCTACGTTGAAAAAAAAAAAGAAAATATCTCGGCTACCGTTGTACGTACCAGCTGACGGGGCGATATCGTTAATTCTAAACCGATAAACAAAGACGTTTCTTCGAGAAGTCGGAACGCGACCCACACTTATCTCTACGGATAATCGACTACGATGAAGGAGGAAGTCTGACGTTGCAACGCAAAAGTGAACACATTAGATGTAAATTAAAAGCTAATTAAAAAAAGAAAAAAGGAAAGAATAATATATCGTAACGCGCGATCTATCAAAACAAAATGAACAAAGTAATAAGACGCAAGTAAGCAAAGAAAAAAAAAAAATAAAAAAGCGATTCCATTACTCGATTTATTAGATCTTAGATGCGAGTTTTACCGAGGAATATTTCATCTATCTTTTATTAGACGAAACGAGCAAAGGCTAGACGAAGCGAGACTTTCACGTTGTGTACGAAAGGGAGAAAGAGAACGCGAGAATGGCTATGAGAAAATGACAGTGTAACTGCACGTGAGTTTTTAAGGGAAAATCGAAGAGCGCGTGTCGATGATTCAAAATCGGAAATGCGTGTGAGCGAAGTTCCGTGTGCGTGACGATGAAAGCGAATGATCGAGGAGCGTGTGTAACGAGAAGAGTGAGACAGATTTAAAAAAAAAAAAAACAATAATTATACAGAGATTTACGTTACGAGCCTTTATTACGATACTTGAACTTTTCGCCTCGCTACTTTAGTTAGAAAAAGGAAAATTTTAAGACGCGCATTATAAATTACCAGCCTAGCTAAATCCAACAAGTGAAAAAATGCAAAATAACTGCGCGGAAGATAAATTTATTATTATTAAAATTAGTACTACTGTTATAAATCTATTAACTAAACATACTATTACTACTATTACTATTATATTACTACTACTACTACTACTACTACCACCACTACTACTACTACTACTACTACTCCTACTACTATACTACTACTACTACTACTACTACTACTACTACTACTACTACTACTACTACTACTACTACTACTACTACTACTACTACTACTACAACTACTACTACTACTACTACTACTACTACTACCGCTATTACTACCACTACTACTACTACTAGTACTACTACTGCTACTGCTACTATTACTATTACGACAACTACCGCTATTGGTACTGTTAGCACTTCCATTTCCTACTGCTGATACTACTACTACTGTTACTACCAACATCACCACTACTACTGCTGCTGCTAGTGTAACTACTATTATTACTCTTACTATTACTATTACTACTACTATTACTATTGCTATTACTACTACTACTGCTGCTGTTGCTACTACCACTACTACTACCATTACCTCTAGCACTACTAGTACTGCTACTACCGCTAGTACTACTACTACTAGTTCTACCACCACCACTACTATTACTACTACAACTACTACTACTACTACTACTACTACTACTACTACTACTACTACTACTACTATTACTAATCTTCTACCGCTGCTGCTATTACTACCACCACCACTACTACTACCACTACTACTACTACTACTACTACTACTATTACTACTACTACTACTACTACCACTACCACTACTACTACCACTACCACTATTACTACTACTACTATTACTACTACTACTATTACTATTACTACGACTACTACTACTACTGCTGCTGCTGCTACTACTATTACTACCGTCATCGTTACACTACTACTGTTGTATATTATTGCTAACTATCAACAGTAGTGTGGCCATTATTTCCGTTGTTATTATTATCTACGTCTGTTATTATTATTACTACTATTATTGCTGCAACTGCTGATACTACTACTACTACTACTACTACTACTGCTATGACTACCAATACTGTACGCTGTTACTACTATTACTATTACTACTGATACTAGCACTAAATACGACTACAACTACTACTGTTACTATCGACGTGAGGAGAAAGATGAATATGGCGAAATGATATTTAGTTAACGAGATGAGAAACTACTCTGTTAGACGGTCATAGCTGTTAGAGGTATAAATAGAGCATAGATAGGTAGCTAGGTAGTTGGTACGGTATCAAGGTATGGTATCGTTACAAGTGGAATTATCGAGTAATCGTTATGAAATTCCCGATTCCTTTTTAGATCAATATGCGAAAGAGGCTGGTTTTGTATGTTAGACTGGATCGGTGAATTGCCAACACATATACACACGCGCACACATACATACTTTTACAAATACACGAGTTCGAGAAGCCAATGCGTTGTTATTCCGTTCGGTTGCCATCGGCAGACTTTTGTCGTCCGTAAAACTAAAACTTGACGAAGGGGAGGATGAGCTTTCACCTCGATCGGGGTTTCGTCGTCGGAGATCGCGGGCCAAAACAAACCTTTCTACGATCGTTTGTACGTTTTCTTAAGAATTTTCAGCTTTTTAACCAACACTCTTTCTCCATTTTTGCTTGAATACGCTCGAGGCTGCGTTTCTCTTGAAGCGAGATAACCGCGTCTAGCAAACGAGTCGATTCTCTCTCGGCATGATCAACCACTTCGGCACGTGGTCGATATGGAAAATTGATCGATCTCCGACATCAAGCGTCCCACCTGCCACAAGTCGAACAAACAAACAAACAAACAAACAATATTTCGAACTTCCATTGCATTCCGTTGCGTCTAGTAACTAATTTGAGAGCCGAAAGACCGATCGAACCAATCAATCCACGTTTAACAACAATAAACAGAACAGAAGAAGAAACGAAGCAAATCAAATCCGTGTTAATTAAGATCCTACGATATTTACACTGCGTTCCATTTAGTATTGCACAAGAGTGGCGATGCAACGTAGCGATTCAGCGAGAACGGTATGTCGAGTGCAGGTGGCCGCCGACACCTCGCCTTCTTTTACCTTCTCGGCGTAAGCGTAAACGTCGTTAGCGAGAATGCTGTTCATTTTGTACAACAATCCATGTATATTTCCTCGCGTAGAATAAATGGATGGTATCGTTAGCCGGCAAATGCGAACGAAACGAACGAGCGAAAAAAAAAACAACAAAAAAAAGAAACAGCAGCAAAAAGAAAAAAGAAGAAAAAATAATGTTCCTTCGTGCTAGAACCTGCGTGCTTGCAAAAGGATGCCAACTGTTGTTGAACTTGTCGCTCTGCCAAATTCACATGGCTCCACTCCGGCAAATCTTGCATATCGCTATTAGTCGGATCGATCGCTGATCGTCGCTCGTCCAACCGTTCCTCTTCGCATCGTCCGGCTTTGGCAACCGGCTGCTGGTGCTAGGAAAAATGTAAAAAGGCAGAGCGAGACTGAGAACGAATGACTGAGAGAGAAAGAGAGAGAGAGAGAGACTCAGAAAGGGTGAGATGAAAGTGAGGAGGAGCGTGAGTTGTGAGGAAGGAAGCGTGAAACAAGGAGGACGGGTGACTGAAACGATCGAGACAAAAGAGTCCAGCATGCATTCCAATGTAACTAACTGAAAATTAATCTAGAGAAAGAGAGAGAGAGAGAGAGAGAGAGAGAGAGAGAGAGAGAGAGGAAGAGCTAGTCCGCTATGAAGCTAGTTACCTATATTCCGCTGTCGCCGCGTCGCGCCGTAGAGAACGAACAATTTCTTATTAAACTTAACGCTACTTAACGCGAGAAACGATAGATATGCACACCGTCACGTTCTCTTTTCGCAGCAAGAACGCCGAGTAAGCCGTGGTTTCGCGATCAGCCTGGGCTAGAGCTTACTAACTTAACGAAAACAGTTGTACGAATAATTAGCGTTGACAGGTTCGTCGAGCATCCCCTGTTACGCTGCATTTGTCACGGACAAATCTCCATCGCTTTTCCATTTCATATTCCTTGATAAAATTGCTCACGGTTACGCGAATAATCGGCGATAAGTTTAAAAGAGTTTGACGGTTTGTAAAAAGGAGCGTAGCTCGCGGCAGGGAAATTTGAAGGAAAACAGGGGATGGTCGAGTGATGGTCGCATGGCATATGGCGCGTATTATAGTTTAAAGAAAAAGAAGAATATAGAAAGAAGACCACTCGTAGATCGAGCGAATCACGCTTTCCAGTGGTATAGTTAGATATTACAATTGGCGCTAAACGAGGCAACTATCCGATACGCCGTGATAATTTTAGAAACTGAAAGATTAACGTTCGTTGTCAGCGACAGTTCCATCGACTTCAGCCGGATCGTGCGCTGAATTGCTCCAACGAAAACGCCGGATAGCAAATCGTTTCTGCGTTACGCGCGCGATATACGTCTATCCGTGTAGAATGAGAGGAAGGAACAAGCAAATAGGAATTATGTGCACGTGTATCTAAAACGTAACTTGGACGGAGAAGGGAACGAAGGCCGAAGAACTAATTGGAGGAGAAATCTCGCTCGCGACTACGTACGAGCAACTGAGAAATCGGTTTTTAACGAGCAAGTGATAAAGTAACGTTGCTACGTACGTTTACGAGCGCATACGTAAATACGTGGAGAGTCGAACGGACACCAATAGCAACACGAACAAACAGGAACACATACATACATACACAGGCACACACGAAACATGTATACACACAGTGGGCACGAACGATACTTTGATTAAGCTATATTATAGTAGGCCACGCGAGAAACCAGGAAAGCTGAACGGACGAGAAAGAAAGAAGGGAAAGAGAAGAGAAGAAATGTCCATTGGAAAGGAGGGCGGCAATGCGGTGGCGGCTGCCTCTGCCACTCTAGTTGATCGGGATTTGTTTTATTAATTAATTAATTACTCAATTAATTAATTAATCGAGAACTCATTTATATAGTGTGGAGCACTGTTTTAAGTGCTTTTCATTTTTTGGCTGTGTGAAGCTTCAACCGAAGTAATTCAAAGGGGTGGAGAGAAAACAAAAAAAAATGATGTAATTACCGTATTGGCTTTGCATAATCACTCTCGACAATTTTTCTGACGCAAGGAAAATAAACTAAATAATGAATAACAATATTAATAATGATAGAAATAATAATAATAATAATAATAATAATAATAATAATAATAATAATAATAATGATAATGACATCATAAGTAAAACCGTAAAATACTAGACACGAAAGCCGAATAAAAATATACCTACACGCGCAGAGAGTGTTATTCAGCAAAGATGAAACCATGATTAACAATAATGAATAATAATAATAATAATAATAATAACAACAACAATAAATAAGAGGTAATGGGAAATAATAATAATAATAATAATAATAATAACAACAACAACAACAACAAAAACAACAACATTAGTACTAATATGTAATAATAACGCTAATACTAATAATAGTAATAATTAATGTGTAATTAAATAACAAGTAATAATAACAATACTAATAATAATAATAATAAAAATAATAATAATCGATAAGTAATGAACGCTACATCTCCCTCGGTACGTTATACATATTATAATTCCGTATCTCCGTTTGTACGCATTTTAACAAATGAAAACAAGGATTACTACAGGATATATTTAAACGAGCAAAGAAAAAGATGTATAAATAACAAAATACTATACTCTTAACGGTACTAGTTCAGATAAACATCCTGCCGAGTTGCCCCGGGTTACGCTAAGAGCCACCTGGCCTGCATTAAAACAAAAAAGAAAAAGAAAAAAAATACTACGTTTATAAGCGCTAAGAAAAGCTAAACCGATCGCCTTACAGAGTGGGACACGATAATAACAGACAACATAAGGAAGATATTTAAAAAAAAAAAAAGAAAAAAAAAAGTCGATTAAACGCGTAAATACTACCGTAAAGTCTCAGTACACAGTCGGCATACACGCGAACACGTACACACGCACACGTTCATACAGGATATAATATACACACACGTACTCGTACGAAACACAAACGCATATAAAAGTAACTCGTATACATACGCGGAAAGGGTATAGAACGATAAAAAAAAGACAAAAGAGAAAACCTCCTCTATCATAAAGTTCGCTATAATACATCACTTAACATATTCTCCAAAAAACTACACTTCATGTCTTAACCAGCACCATTCTCACGTCCCATGCCATAAAAAAAAAAAAAAAAAAAAAAAAAACGAAGAGAAAGAAACACATAATAATCTATTTTTCGCCCGAGCAAAGTGATTCTATAACGTAAATTGTACTGTATCGTTAACGAGGAGGAAACGAAAGAAAGAATGGCTAATTTTTCTAACGAACATACCGCAAGCCTCGACAGCAAAACGGTGTCTCTTTTTTTTCTTTCTTTTTTTTTTCCCCCCCAATCGTCCTCCGCCGACGATGAGAGTTTTGTAAATCTAATCTACTATTTCTATACATTCAAGCGTTTTGTAAGGTGTCGCGCAATTGCAACTGCGAAAGGGTCAAAATACGATAGCACAGCAGAGACCGCGGTCGTCGGCCGATCTCCGCACGAACCTCGTGGCTCGCGTCGACACACCGAGTACATGCCGAATGAAAAACAAACGTGTTGTTGAAAGCTTGGCGACATTTCGTCGGCCGCGAACGCGAACTCAAAACACCACCTCTTCGCTTTCCCCTGCATCTAATCCGAATTTTTGTCCAGCGCGCGACCAGCGCGCCCACGCACACCCACGCGCCTCACACTCGCATCATTCTCGCACCGGAATTCGCTTCAACGAGCTGTCTGATTCGACTGCCACTTTTTACTCGCGAGTTGACAGTTTCTCCGCGAACGCGCTCGAGCGTCCAGCCGAACCGCATCCCGCTCGTTCATTCAAATCGCCAATCGACGATGCGCTTGCACGACGCATCCTCCTCTTTGTACAGTTTACAAATACACTAATTCGCGTTCACTTTTTCGCGTGTGGGAAGAAAGAGAAAGAAAGGGAATAAGGGAAGAGGCAAGGGAACGGAAGGAGGAAAGAAAGAACGAGACACAGGCGTGGTTCAGCTCGACGATCGGATTTCGAATTGATTGCCGTCGATTAATCGCCGCGAACCAACGAAATGCCACACGCTTGTTCGATAGAGCGGCGGATGGCGCGAGATCGGCGGCCGATCGACGCGTTGCGACGCTTAACAATATTTCCTTTAGCTGCTTCTAAAGTGGAAAACAATGGCATAATGGAAACGGTGGACGACAGGAGCGCGAGGAACCGGGAGGCGCGTTTACGCGAGAACGAACAGGATAACGGGAATGGTTTGAGGTTCGAACGTGCTTAACGAGACACGGAAACCGAGTTCCGTTCGCAAGCCGGGTACCAAGGCACTCAGGGCAACGATTAATATCGATCAACTTATTTGTACGATGATCTAGGCTATTTACGTTGTATGTCCATGATGCCGGAAAAGATATAAACGATGCATTTGTAGGCATTAAAAAAAAAAAAAAAGCAAAGTAAATAAATAAGGCGACGCGCGTCGCCTTCTCTAAACGAGATATAACATTTTGAATAAAAAAATAAATATATAAATATATATATATATGTATATGTATATATATATATATATACACAAATATAGAGATTACGGAGTACATAGGTGGAAATGGAAACTTATTTCCCCCGTGGCTGACTGCTGCGCGCGATTACGAAGCTAAAAGAGCGTGTTGTTCGGTTACTTTTCTACAAAGCAATTTTAATTTTAATTCGCGACAATTGCCTGTATCGTTGGAAATCTGGCGATAATATTTTCGTTGGAATGCAAACGAAACGCTTGGATCTCGTGGCACGAGCTTCGCGTTATCGGTGAATCTTCTAAACGCGACGTACTTTCGATGCGACGCTATTTGTCTTGCAGCGTGTTCGCGTCCACTAGCCAGCCCCTATCGTCGTTGCATATACAAGTTTCTACCGTAGTAAATGGAAGCCCGTTTGTCACTGAAAGTAAAAATCACAATAATTGGTTTCTCTCGATAAAGCGTGGAAGAAATGGGCCGTGGGGAGGGAGAAGGTAATAGACGACGCGAACCGCGAAGAGGAGATAAAGGCGCGGTAAAGGCGAGATAAGCAGACGCGAGGAAAGTCTTTGAGAAACGATCGAGATACCTGCGAGTGTGACTCGTAAGCGAAGATTAATTATATCGGGTGCTCGAAACGAGAGAAGAAGAAGAAGGAGAAGGCGGTGATCGCGCGTAATATTTTTAGAAGCTCGCGCCAGATAGGAAGGGAAACGGCGTTACGGTAGTAGGAGGAAACGACAGGAGGGAAGATAGAAGAGAAATAGGCATTCAATGATAAACAGAATTTACTATCTATTTGTCGATTAAAATTCACCAGTCGAAAAGGGAAAAAAAAAAGCGGAAACAATATGAAGGAGAGAAAAAAATGATTACTACTTATCGATTAGCTATAAAACATTATTAAGGGCAGATATGTAGTACTCATATAGTCTATTTGTTAATGTTTCAGATATTTTATTAAATGTTGATATAATGTACTACGACATTCCTTGTTTGTGCCGGAATCCCCGCAATCTAGTGTTTAAACGAAAAGTAAAAAAGCAAAAAAAAAAGAAAAGAAGAAGATGAACCGAGAAGAGAAAGAGAGAGAGAGAGAGAGACGATACGTAAAAATGAAACTAAAAGAGGAAGGCAAATACAAACGAGAATGCTCCACCCGTGTCAACCGATGTGCTTAAACGTTACTCGAATATCGATCGATCGGTTAATCGTTCGTTAAGATGAAAGCAGAATGAAAGAATGCAAAGGAAAAAAAACATCATTGAAACTACGTATATAGACGTACGCATAATTATATTATACATCTCAATAGTTCCCTACACGATGCCTTCGTACAATCGAGTCGGCAATTCGCGTATACACAAGAGATGCAAAAATCGCGCCGATTTACGATAATGGAAGGATAGAAAAAAAAAAAGGTGAATAGGGAGGGGGGAGGGAGGATAGCGAGCGAACGAACTAATTTCCATGAAGAAAAGAGCGGACAAGAAATATTTTATTACGTATATAATGTATACTAGCCATAACGCGCCCGTCAACGAGATCCCCTAACTACTTTTCTATTGGCATGCATTATCTTCGAAATCATCGAAACATTCCTTGAGAAAAATTGTAACACGCGACAACGTCCTTTATCCGTTCAATTTTTCACGCGATCGGCGCCAAGAGTTTAGCGGATCGTAAAATATCGCACGTTTGTTAAACTAAATTCATCGGAAATTCGATTAAACTTTAAATCGTTACGGAATCGTTTGATTTCGATTTCTGTTCGAATCGCGCGTATACCATTGCGTTACATCGATCTTCAACTAAATCTAATTTCATGCATAACGTTCCTTATTTATTTGATCTTGAAATTGTAGTCTGCAGAAAAATCTGCAGGTCATTTGTTGCTGCGATTTAAAATTAAGGAAATTCACTATATCGTGAGGATCCGCTAAAACACCGACGAACTTTCCTATGCCTTACTCGATACGCGTTGATATCGCTGAATAGGTTCGTTGGGTTGGCCGGTCGTGGAAACGCGATGCACAAAGTGAGACAAAGTTCCTCCGCGGGAGGAGAAGAAAATTGAACGGATGTACGCGTACGGAGCGTTTCTTTTCGCATGAGGGGTTGACTGGCGTTCGTAACGTTAAAATCGCGAACAAAGGCAGAGGGATGAACGAAGAGAGAAAGGTGGAGAGAATGTGCGAGAGCGATGGAGTTGGAGAGAGCGTTGGAAAGATCATAGGAGGCTCGACAGAGGTACGAGAGATGTTTACGATAGAAAAATCTTGGTCCGTTGCGCAGCAGCAAGGCAACAGCGATTATGAATATATTTATAGGAACGCGAGACTTTCGTATATGTAGAATCGAAAGGTCACACGGCTGCGCTCACGAATAATTTTGTAACGTTTTATAAATAAATTGGCATATCGACTTTATCAATCGGAAACGAATGAAAGAGAGGAAACCTTCCCTCCGGAAATAAAAAGGAAGAAAAGTCGGAGAAGGGACGAAAGTGGGAGCGAATGCTAGCGAGAGGAAAACGAAAGAAAGAAAGAAAGACGCGTAAATAAATTAATTCTCACTTCTCCATCGATGAACGCTCTGCTGGTTTGGAGCTGTAGTCATATCGTTAGTGTATAAGTCTGTATGTGACGATGTTAATTATTGTAATATAAAGAAAAGAGCAAGATGAAAAAGATAAAACCAAACCATTATTACTACGTAGGAGCATTTCAAATGAAAATTAACGGATGGTGTTTAAAGGAGAACAGAGAAACGGATAACGACGCTATTTGTCTGGTATTACCGGGCATGCCTCAAAATAGATTTTTTATAAATCGCAAAAATCTGTTTCCGACCTTTTTCATTGAATATTCTCATATTCGAGACTTGACTCTCTCCGTTTCTGTTTTTCGCAATGTGGACCGCATTTACTTGAGAAAACGAACGAACGAACGAAAGAGAGAGAGAGAGAGAGAGAGAGAGAGAGAGAGAGAGAGAAAGTGAGAGAAAGTGAGAGAAAGCAACAGAGAGAGAGAGAGAGAGTGAACGAAACAGAAAGAGTGAAAGGCGGGGCGAATGAGAGAGAGAGAGAGAGAGAGAGAGAGTGATAAAATTGGTAATATATGAAGAGGAGAGCGTGAAAATAAATATGAGGAAAGATAAAGTGCATTAGTGCGATCAGAAGCAAAGATGAGGAAAAAATGAATACAGAAAGGAAATGAATGAGAAACAGAATGTGTGTGAAAAATGATAAGACGAGAGAGAAGAAAGAAAACAAGAGAGAGATGAAGAAGCAATCGCACCTCGACCGAATTTAAACCTATAATTTCCTCTCACACCTTTGCGCAGTGTTTTGGGCCTTTCCGTCCAATACGCGATGTACCACTGTCATTATTTATTTAATTTTTGCAATCTACGTACAATAAAATTGTTGTTGCTGAAACGATAAGTGTAAATGTGTATACTGTACATTCAACCTTCGTTTTAAAATCATCATTAAGATCTCACTGGACCAGGATTCTTGCCGTCCTGGCGTGTGTTGTAATTGTACATGTACATATACATGCGTATTTTTTAATATCAGACGGTAATTTACTCGATAATTAGGATCGCTTATTAGAGTATATATGTATGTATATATGCATACATACGTACGTACATAAGATATAATATATATGTACACATATGCATCCGTACATGTGTGTATGTATATGTATACATATATGTACACATATATGAAAAAAAGAAAAATGAGAGCGGCATTCCCGACGCCGATGTCTGCGATGAACGATCTCCGAAAGGAATAAAGCACTTTCACGTAGTATCGTGTTTCTCTCACTGTTTCTCTCACTACCCTTGTATTCCTAATCATTACAGAGATTGATTTCTTAAATGGTATCCGCAGAAATCCAGCTAACGACAAATTCTATTCTTACGAAGTATCGTCGAAAATGTCAACTTCTCGTTTAAAAGTTATAAACTACTCTAAAATCTTTGAACTTTGATACTCGTAACTATTACATTCTTCTTTCAATTACAATGCCTTCTTAATGCTTTGCGCCTTTTACGTTTTAAAGTTTTTATAATATTCGTGTAAATGAATCACATTTGATATGAAATAAAATTATCGTACGACAGACGAGATACGTTAGTCAATGATTATACTCAGCAAAGCTTTGTATCGTTTCTACGGTTGCCGATACAGTAGAAAATAATATTATGATGCCATCTATACTCAGAATTTAAACTATCTATGATTAATTCCTGTGGAATAAAATTCTATAAGATTTCCTATATTTCCTATATTCGTCTACGATTATACCACAGATGAGATATATATAAAGTAGACGTGACCATTGACTTCTGTAGATGTGACTGACAGACATGATCGATGGACGTAACCATTGGATGTGACATTGTGACATCATCGACTACCTTGTCGGTGTGTTGACATCATTAATTAAGAACAGAATAGACGTGACATTAAGTGGGACTTTGTATCCCAGTTCTGAAATACCAGTTTGGAAAAAATTTGAGTATTTCCTACGCCCTCTGCGATTTGCTACAGCCAACACAGGAAATATCACAGATAACTTATTTTTAATTTCACAGGAAAATTTAGTTTCAATTTAAACCATTACCATAGACGAGATACAGAAATAGACATGATATTTAATGCTTTCTCAAGCCTCACGTTTTGGAGATCATCTGATCACCCATACCATTTTCGTATCGCATGCGACTTTACCGATTCGGTATAGTGCTGGTTTGAATTAAAAATACATACTCTTGCACGTATGGAATTATAAATAAAATATAGAGTAGGATATTCCATAATATAGAATAGGATATCCTACAATCGCAATGGAGTATAGAATTCTATACTTCTACAATACTTCAGAAAGTATTACACACCATTAAAAAATAAAAGACTGTACACTACACATATGTATACGTTACACACTATCAAAATAATAATAGTTAAATGATTCGTTTAACTAGTTCCAAATTAAATTGTAACTTCATATATCTGAAACAAAAATGTGAATTTTTTAATCTTTTCTATTTTCATCTTCGTATTCTCAAATCAATTATTAATTACATATTATCAAGTGTAGGTACTGTGACTCATAAACTTGCAATACAATTTATCGATAACCTAAATAGACGAATTACGCCAAATGGAAAGAAGAAAAAACCAATAAAAAGAGTAAAAAATCACCAAAATCTTGCTTCTGTGGATAAATACATGTACAGTGTATATCAATCTGGTAGATCGGTTTTCCATATGGACCAGCGAGCGCAGATGAACGGAACAACGAGTATGAGAGAATGTCTCTTTTTACCTAGCAACAAAACAATACTTCAACCTCCCGTAATAGTCATCCGCTCGATCATCCCTACAAATAAGACTGTACCACTTACTACTGAGGAATCTGCCATTGATATAAAACATATGTGAGAAACTGTTAAATTTATCCTAAAAACTCTAGAATCTCAACGAAATATTCAGACACTTCCACCATATGTACAATGTATTTTTTTATATATACTTCATACAAAAATATTATACTCTATAAAAAGATAAACGTTGCAGTAAATATAGTAAATATAGAACGATATTTATTAGATTTAATTTTGGAAATTGATATCTGCCGATGTTGATATTATATCTATAATAATACTCAAGGATAGAATTTATAAGTTATATTTCCATTGCTATATTGTGATGTCATATCTTGTCCCGAAATTGGTTAACGCTTAAATCTTTGATAGTCATTTATTCCCTTTTTTCAATTTTTTATCTTCTTAATAAGAGTGCGATTCACTAACATTAATACATTTATTTAGATGAACGTTTTTAAATTTATTTAGAACGTATATTTTGTGCATTAATTAATGTAACATCATTATGACTTATCTAGCAAATTTTGGAATGATTTATGAAAAATTTCGGGCAGTAATCGCAAAAACAAGAAATCGTTAAGTCTATTTACGAATGAACAAACTTGTGATCATTTCTTATTCTACGCAAAGTATAATCTTGTTTGTAAAATACTTTCGTTCGGTTATTCTATAGTTTCAGTTTTTATTCTCTTTGGCAATGCTTAAAATATATTTGTCTTATTATTAAATAAATATATGAAATTAACTGCTATTATTAAATTAATTAATTAACTGCTTTTAATAAAAATAATAACCAAAATGATACATTTGTTTTCATTAATGTAATTATTAATAACATATGTATGTATTACGCCTACATATGTATGTATTACAAGTAACAATAAAAAGAGAATATGTAATAATTTTCAATAGGAATACTTTCTAAAGAGTAAATACTAAGAGATCATTCTTCTAATATTTTATAATTTTTTGATTAAATATAACAAACTTTCATTGGCTATATCTTATATTTCAAATTTTTCAAACAAGAATAGATTCATTTAATATTGGGCAAAGCTATTATACAATGAAAGATAACTCTTATGCAAGTACAAATCACATAAGCCAATATTCATATACTTACCATTTTTCTCCATTTTTGTTAACTTCAATATCAGTATCATGGCACATTCATATTTATTACAATTTTAACAAATACTTTGACAAAGTTAAAGCAAACTTTAAACGAGAAGCTTTTGTGTAGTATTTAAAACGATACAGAATTACACACATTATGTTTTACACAATTTAAACTTAATAAACTTTTACAGCACGTTTCATCTTTATTTAATTGGGTTAGCAGCCTGTAATATGCACTTATTATTTTTGTTTAAATCGGAACAATTCGAGCCTACAAAAGATATTTACACGTGGTTTCTCGCATGGAAACAGGATCTGCGCATGCGCGAGAAATCTTCAGAGGGGGCAAAGCCCTTCGTCTAATAAAACCGATAGACAGTAAGAATGGAAACATTATTTTGTAGTTCTCATTTAACACATTTGTGCCAATTTCAATATTTTTACGTGGTGTCATGTTAATATAAAAGTAGAATTTTATTAAATATTGTATGTGACATTTACAATGCTACAAGGATCCAATCAAAAATTAATTTTTATGATATTTTACTTAAAAACATAAGAAAGTGATAGATTCGAATTCTATGTGATTTACATGAATGAGCACCGACAAGACTGATTATGAAACAAAATATATTACTCTAATTTATGTAATTACTTCATTACTAAATGCAAGACAAGATTGTTATTGAAATTAACAGTATTATTGTAAACAATCGGTTACTTGCTACTAGTTTTATAAAAGAGATTAAAGGACATAAGTGAAAGTAATTGCAATGTTATACTAGCATGATCTATAAATAATGCAGAGGATATTTATAGAATTATGACTTATAATTGGGTCAATCATTAAGAAATTTAGAAAAGCCGAAAGATTAAAAGATTTGTAATACGTTTTTGAGCAGAATCTTATTAATGAAATACATTAAAATAAATAGTGAGAGATCAAGATATAAGTTTATTTTATTTCTATATGTACCAAAGAATTATTGCCAAGGTTTTTACATTATCTCACTTCACAATAATTTTAAAATACTGTGTACAATGCAGATGTTATATAATTTATTCACTTAATACGAATTATAAGTAAAAATTATTTAATAAAAAACCGATTATGAAATGATTGCTAAGTATGTTCTTTTAACATAAGTGAGTTTCAATGTGAATAAAAGTTTGTACATATGGGTTTTACAAAGATATTAAAACGTATGCTGTATGCAAATTTTGCATCGTGCAGTTCTAAAACATTAGGAATACTAGCACCATTAACAATCCCACCATTGCATATTGCATTTTTGTACTACTTTTGGCAAGAATATTCAAGAGACGTAGACAAACAGTATTGTTCTTGTTCATGTTGGGACACAGTATTTAAGGGTAAGTTAATCTTGTTTATATATTTTATGTGACTAGTTATAGAACTACATTCAATTAGTTTTCAAAAACTATTGATATATTATTGCAGGATCATATGAGTCTGGCATTGCCTCTTATAAACATATGTATTTTAATGCCACATCGAATACTTTAAAAATATGGATTACGATTGTAATTGGAATTATTACTTTCTATGAAGTAGTGAAACATTTAACATGGCTAGCTTTTCATAATCGCCTTAGACTTTCTATGATGATCCTTTTTTTAACTGCTATTTTCTCACATTACTATACTTGGTGGGTTTATATGAATTATTGGAATGATGAGTTCTATTCCCAATGGTACCATCAATTGTTTTTCTCTGTCACTGAACTGATTTCTACTTTCCTGGTTGTTCATCTGGCAGATAATAAAAATCCAGTAACTCATAGAAAAGCATTTGGTATAGCTGCAATAGCTATTTTACATATTTTAGCAGGTGGTTGGGATCAATTTGTTGCCAATGTTTTCAGAGGAGAAGGACATGCACATCAGGTAATAGTATTTAAGGAATCATGTGTCATAATCATAATAACTATATGCAATTTATAATGTAACATATTACAATCATTTGCATCAATTCATTTATATATGAATGAATATGTATATGTGTACAATATGCAATACATAATATGTATATACAAATTATAATGTTTAGTTAGTAATTTTTTATGTAATAGGTTGTACGTGATCTTGGATTTATGATCCCAGATATTCTTCATGTTGCTATTCCATTATGGACAGTTAAGTGGAAACATATTTATAATCTTCCTGGTTCTGCCAAACGAGATCCTAGTATCAAAAGAGATCTAGCTTATATGTTGGGAATGATATGTATAGGATTATGCATTTGTGCCATATTGTAATTCAGTCATTATAATGCCTAAAAATAGTGTCTTAAAGATGAAATGATCGTTTAATTTAACTTATTTTCTTATACCAAGTTTTGAAAGATGTATATCTATAAATGAATATTATTGAAAAAATATATATGTACACATATACAGGAAGTGCAAAAGGTTTGGGGAAAAACTTCAGGAGCATATAGCACTCATCAAAATAAGCAAAAAGGTTTTAATAAATGTAGGTTCAAAAACTATTAGTTTTGGAATTACGAGATGTTTTTGCCAATAAGATATTAACTCTACAGCATATGTTCAATATGCCACCTGTTTATTTACATATGCAAACACACACACACTTGGGCACATTTTTTCCTATCACATCAATTACTGACATTTTTCTTATCCCTTACATTGGTTTATTATAAAACTGTACTATTATACACTAAACATCTCATAATACCAGAACTAATGGTTTTTGGATCCATGTTTAGTAAGACTTTTTTACTTGTTTTGATGAGTACTATATACATACTCTTAAAGTTTTCTCCAACTTTCTTATACATCCTGTATTTATAAACCTTTATAATACCTTTTGTGGTGCTGATACTTTTGCTGAAAGAATATTTACTTACAATTACAAATTAGTCAATTTAGTTTAATAGATTCCATTACAGAGTGGTTTCCATTATTACTTAAACAATGTTACACATTTGAAGAGCTTTTATCTTTCTGTGTTCTATTTCATTTTATATATTCTTAATATATTATATATGTATATATATATAGTTGAAAATGCCTACAAAGTACAAGTTGCTTACAATAGGAAGGCTATCCTTTTAGGTTGTTTGTGTCTTTTACGTTTGCAAAATAGCAAATTATTTATCTTATCTACTAAAACAAAATATATTTTAGGTATTAACAAAAAAGTAGTACATGTAAGTAGAGAAATTATGATTAATCACTTATATCTTTTTAGCATTGAAATAAATATATTTATAGTTATTCTTTTTCGATAATAATTAATAGTTAATTAATGATATTGATTAACTATTAATCTTTGACATCAGTGGAATGTATGCTGTAACGATAAGCGAACAACGATAGTTGTCTAAAGATGAAATTGTGCACATTTTTTTGTCACAAAAATTACTTTTTCTTGCTATATCGATAATAATTAATCAATTTAATAACGAATTATTTAGATCAGAATAAATTCCAAAGTAAGTAGTAGTATACATTACCATTTGAAAATTGCCTACTTTTTGATATTAACGAATGTGTTCTTAATTTAGATATATTAGTCAGAATAGTTATAGAAGTTTAGTTTAGACGCAAGGATAAGATCACTTTCTCGTTTTCGAAATATTTATCGATATATTTTTGTGATTATTGTTTGTGTATATTGTGTATACCAGGTGATTACGAAATACTGTTATAGCTTTGCAATTTTTTTGCACATTTATTTAAATATCGTGATTAAACAAACGAGGAACATTCAAGATTATACATATAAATTATATCAACGAAAGGAACATATCATACACAACGTTCGCGATACGTTTCTTAAAAATAAAAATAATTATAAAAGAAACAAGGAATGTATAATATAATTATTGGCAGTTTTGAAGAGCAGTGCTCTTGTTAAGGAACAAGGCCACAACAAAGTGCCTACATACAATGCGAATTATTTTCGTTAATATCTCATTGACTTAATGTTATTATAATATACGAATTGATTCTACAGGTGATAATAGATATTGTATAAGACTTTAAGAACCTTTTACGGAAACCAATAATGAAGTAACCAATTTAAGAATTAGTTTATTTCAAAGTAAAAACTTTTAATAGTTGGCACTATTCATTGTTCTACTGTATTAGAGAGAAGAAGAAATATTTCAGGACTATAAAGGTATAACTTAATTTAGTCCAGTACCATCCTCTCTGCTTGTATGTTGCATATTTCATATTTCAAAAACAAATTAATATTTGAATTACTTCAGAGACTTTTATTTCATTTTATTTCTGTATAATGATAACATTGTACACAATAAACGTTTATTATCGTATTATCTAGAATTTAGTAGAACTGTTTTTGAATATATACAACTTTGACTTTGTTTCAGTAGTAATTAAATATTCATTAGTTCAATGCTTTATACTAACTAACCTGAGTGATATCTGCTACAATGATAATTTTATATTTCTGCGTGTATTATACAATTAAGGAAACAAATTGATTTTTTAATGATTAAAAGTAACTCTTACTGAAAGTACTTACTGAAATTACCTGTTAGTATTTATTTATTCTCGTCATATCAAACATTTGTGATCACATCTCGTAATATCATTGTTAATGATGCGGCCTATAATATGAAATTATATTTCTAATAGTTGCTAATTTATTGTATTAATTTTAAACGAGAGTCTAATTTATTTTATTCTTGTGTACCTTTTGTAAAAATTAGATCGACCCAACATTTATATTGTATTCGAAACATATTAGGAATACTATGAACGAAATGTAATATCGTATTTGAAATTGTGGTTGATGGAACATGTATAAAGAAAATAAAATTTACACGAAAGTTTGTTGTATTTATATCTTTTTTACTTCGATCTACGAAATAGTATTTTATTAAAACAAAAACACGAGACCCTTTTCGCAGTTTATACCATTAATAATTATTTTAACGATTGAAGTTTTCATGATTTTGTTATTCGTAATTTTCAGAATAAACATGATAACGTAATAACGGAAGGATTCAAAATACTTTTGATTTATACCTCAAATGAAAAAGATGATTTCAACCGTAGAAGCATTTCACTCGTATACATTTAAATTCGTTTAAATTTATTAATTTAATATATATTATTAAAATTTAACTTCAAGTAAAAAGACATAAATAAGACTATAAAAAACATTATGATAGGTTAATTATTTTCTACCAAAGTATTTTCTATAAGGACTAAAAACTAATAAAAGCATCTTAATAATTACAATATTGTTTCTTTAAACAAATTTTTAAATCCAAGGCGTATATCATTGGCACATTTTAATCAGTATAATTGGAGTTTCATACGAACAACCTTTATAAATTGATATATTTAATTAATTAAAAACATATTTTTATACTGCAGGAAGATTTTATGTCCAAATCGATATCGTATTCGGACGAACAGATTTATAACTTATTACGTATTAGTTATTATGCTTTTCATTTTTCATTAGTAAATGTAACGTATGTAAAATGATGAACTCTGTAATCATCATCCCCTATTTAATAATATTTTAACATCATTTTCGTACAAAAAAGAATTATACCATAAACTAACATGAATTGTTTATTCCACTAATTACATCCAGTAATGTGTAGAATTATCGAATTGTAGATACATACATTAACGCTGAAAAGTATTTTGTAATTTTTAATTACAACTGTAATGATTTTATTCTTTATAATTGTCATAGCTACATATAGTGGAATATTCTGACTACTATTAGTTCTTAAAAGTCAATAGACAATAATAAAATCAGTATCTGCCTGTAATTTTCAAATCATATAGAATTGCAATATTTTGGTACTTTGATTATTTCGATTAATTTTGATATTCATATTATTATCGTACTTTTGGCTATTTGACCCTGTGTATACTGCAGATGATAGTTTCACAGTACAGATTCAGCTTTTTATCAGACTTCTTGCAGTGTCCTATCTAATTAAATGAAATAATTAATATTACATTTTTTCAATAGGATTTAGATTAAACTAGAGACGTGAAGGTGCGTGTCAACGTATATTATGTTACGATAATTTTAAATAGTTGTAACGAATTTCTGTTTTCTACGTATATTGGATCGCAATCTTACGTTACATTCAATCATTTCCTTGGTAGTTTAAGATTAGATCGTTACATTTCCTAGAAAACCAGCGAGTGTCGTAACGTTTACGAACAGGAGTGTAGATAGTTTCTTAAGTAAGAGTTCCTTACGGTAAGTCTCAATACGTTCGTTATTGCCATATTGTTAATTAATATTTACAATCTATATGCTTCGCTATAGCGTAGTCAGCCTTCACAGGAAACGTATATATAAAGTATTGCTCCTGTAATTATTAATTTATCTAGGTTGTTAAGATTCACATATTGTTATTATAGATCAGCGAAAATGCAGGGAGAAAAGATCTTTTTCAATTGTAGCGTAATATTGTACGCATTTTCCTTTGGGTCAAAGGTTGTCGCGCATGACCAACGTGATGTTGCAATTGTGAGAGCAGCCTTAACGGCACGAAGAAAAGCGCAGGCTTCGAATCGATCCTCCACCCCCAAAGTATCCAAAGAACAACCGCCGGCCGACGACTCTCTTGTCAACTCAACAACAGTTCAGTTCGAAAGCAAACATGGCGCTTGATTTCGCAGCCACTTACAAGGTTCTGGTGCTAGGTGACTCGAACGTTGGAAAAACTTGCATCGTGCATCGTTATTGTGACGAACGTTACTACGATACTTATATATCAACGATAGGTGAGACGCATCGTCGAAATCCTCGCGTATTACGTTCGTGTTCGATATATGCTTCGACGGTTAAGAATTAATAAGCTGATGGATCGCTGTAAAACAAGCTGTTTACGGTAGTTTTATGAAGCTATTGCGACTACCAATCGAATTCATAACACCGATGATAATGAAAATACAGTGATTCCAAGTTAGAGGAAAGAATGGACCGCATTGATGTTATATTTCGATCCTTCAGCTGTAGAGCTTGTTGACAAGTACATATTCTTACTTTCTAGACAATTTTGTTGCCGAAAAATCTATTTATGGTTACCTTTAGCAATATAATATGTTCTTACGTATAACGGTTCCATGGAGTTTTATTTCACATTCACATTCTATTTATATTTGCATAGATATTCAACATTCAAATTTAGATATTTGTGTATTTATTTTCGCGTCTGCTTGCATTTGCTTAAGAAAACAAACGATAAGCGAAATAATTTTATTGGAAAAATTATCACGATAAAGCGATATTTTAGGAAATAACTGTTTAACGACATCAATCAGCTGATTGCAGGGAAACGAGTCTTCCCCAATAAGAATCTTTAATATATATAATATGAATGAAGTTGTTTTATCGCGTTTATTATAATGGGGTGAAATTTGTATGATTTATTAGAACATACAGTATCAAGTTAAAATTTGAAAATTGATATCTTTTTTTTTTGTCAGTATTGCTAACGGGACATTTTCCTTATAGTTACGTAGATCATTTTTGTTATACGAATTTCATAAACAATGTTTGGCTAATACATACTTAGTAAAGTAAAAGTCTGTTTTGTGGTTTTTAAGAATAATGAATCAACAGGTATCGATTTCAAGCAAAAAATAATTAACTTGGATGGAACGCCAATTAAACTTCAAATTTGGTGAGTTTCATATTTTTATTTATCCTATTTGTTATGTAAATATCATGTGAATTATATGAAACGCGCGTATATTTATATTTTTATGTTCCGAAATATAAATATAACGTGCTTTCTATTAAAATCAATTGATAAAATTAATTTATCGATAAAAGTCAATGAATTTATGTGCTCCATTACATTATCGTGATATTTTTAATCCTTATAACATATAATATAAAGGTTAAATCTTTTATTATAAATGTATTACTCCTAGTCATAAACATAGTATATAAATATAACTTTTTATTCTGTAAATATAAAATTATATATAAAGATTAATATTATTAAGATCGCTAATAACATAAAAGTGTTCGAATTATTGAAACAGCAGTAAAACAAAGAATTACGAAAGAATTTACACTGATATTATAATGAAATATGATATATCCATTCGAGAATTTTGCACACTTATATATATTAAAATTGTATAATTTTCCATTTTATTCTAATTTTATATTTTACAATAACACATATTGATAATTGATATTAATTGTAAGGGTAAGGGGAAAGAAAATCAAAGGATATTCTGTAAATAATATACAAGACTTTGCTTTTGTTAATCTCCGTAAAATAGTATAGTTACGTTAAGTACGAGAGTCAACTGTTAAGCAATGCACACTCGTCTGTATCTCAAGAACGAAAGTTCTTCCGAAATGAAACAAAAAGGAAATGAAAGATGGAAAATGGAGAAATTCATCAGCTACAAAATACTATATTTCCTTTTCAATATGATTGAACGATCAAACGAACTTACCTGTTGATGAAGTCCAATCGTAATTACATATCTGAAGAGCTTCGTTCGAAAAGATTACACGTCGTTCCGTTTCCGTTCTCTAGATGTCACAACATTGCCTAAACGAAAGTGACTTATTCTTATTACATGTATTACATAATAAGTTCGTTTGATCCTCTATGTTTCGTTCTCTAGATTATAGTTGTTCAAAGACAGTAACTTTAAGATATTTCTTTCTTTCTTTTTATTATCATTATTTATGAGTTTTTGCATTCCTCTTTGGTCATAGTCCTCATTTGAATATCACAAGTCTTACAAAAATAATTATATGTATATATATACTTCTTTTTTGAGCTTCTCTTATCCTATTAAGCTCTAGAGATCGCCGTGTGGCGTGTCGAGTGCGCTAAGAAGATTTTTGTATCAACTTCATCTTCCTCTCAAGCTTATCCAAAGAGGATAAAAGTTTGTATAAAGATTTGGATAAAGGTAGCAATTATTCTGTAAGTGTTTAGTTTTCCCTAAATACACGAATAAAGTAGACGCCACACATGGTTCAGACTTCTCTGCGAACATTGGAAGACTAAGTATTGGTTATTGAAACGACCTGGTGCCGAGGATTTTATCAATTCTAGAAACTAGAGCATTTTTTCAGCAACCTGTCCGATTATATCTCCAATATTATTGACTTTGATAGATAATAATACTATTAGTATCGCTGTTTTCTACACTAGTTTTTTCAACGTTAAGTCGTCTAATGAGTACAGACCCTGCATATACTTCAATACGAGTGATGTATCCCATGTAAAATTGTATTTCGACCTAGATATCTTTTTCTCTTTTATTTATTTATTTTTAATTCACGAGTCTGTTGTCCTTTCCAATATTGTTTTGCGTAATTAGAGAGATCGGTGATCTGTGTGAATTCAATATGCCGTATCGCCTCTTTCTCGTATCACATGTTTTGTTTTTGGTTTGAAGAGTTCTAGATATTTTTCTCAACAGAATTTTTCCCACGGGCAGAATGACGCCTCGTACTGTCCCAACGAAGAGTCAGGCTAACATTGTTTTTATAGTTTGACTCGGTATACCGTCGCTAACGAAGGCTCGGCCGATAATTTCTCTGCCATCATGGTTAAGTGAGCCGCTTTCGAACTGTTTTGGACCGTGTGTGAGGAAAGACTCAAAGGATACCTATCTTGTTTAAGCTATCTTGTTTAACCTCTATCGTTATTCTTAAAATTAGAGCAAATGGTGAAATTCGCAAATCCTTCGTTGTATTGATGTAATGACACGATGAATGGCATGGCGATGAATTTCCATCGACGTAATGTTTTCCGTCGTTAAAAACTTCCCATCTATATTCAGTTTCGCTCTGAACGATACTGTGTCAAGTAAATTTATCGAGATATTTGGCATGTTTAATAAAGAATGTAGCTGCAAGATGAGTGCTCACACGGGGTTCTAACTCTTCTCGTTCTCGAGATACAGGGGAGCGTTCTTATCAGTGTTACTTATCAGCCGACTCTCGTTATTTACCTAACTATTGTAGTATTTTGTCTCGGGATGAAAGCATTCTTGTAGTGTAACATCGAAATTCGTATATGAAAATCTGTAAATTTAATAATCTCTAAATTGAAAATTTTAACTGAGATAGATTATTATGTTTTGTTATTATGCTTAAATAATATTAAATTATCTTTTACATATGTGTAAGGGTATTCCTCTCGAAAAAAATTTTATTAAATTATGTTGGACTATTTGCATGGTTTAAACTAAAATCTATAAATCGGAATTTTTATGAAAATGATATTAATTGGGTATTTTTAAATACCGACTGCTATAGCCATAACTTATCAACTATTATTTGTTATTGTTAATTAGCTTAAGTGATCCTACTTAAATTTTTCCATACCTGTGATTATCTTTTTCAAATATGTCACTTTCATTCAGGACGATAATGGATATAAAGGACCATCTTTTACAATCGACATTGCAAGTCGAAAAATTGACGAACTCGACAGATTGTTATCACATTTTGATTTTCTACGATTTTTGAAATTTCTTTAAGCAACATATTTGAAACTTCTATCTCGTACTACATATACACGCTAAAATATATACGTGAAAACATACACGTTAAAATGTATATCCGAGTTGGATATACATATGTATAAATCAATCCAACTGCTAAATGTAGAGTAACATATCTAGAAATATATAGTCATTTTCAAGGACTGCAAGTTCAGGCAACCTGTAATTGGTTGTAACACATTCACGGATACATCGAATACAGTACTCTATGGCATAACGTTAACACATTGTTGACCAGCTACTTAACTGACAAACTAACGCAATAATTGATGATTATACTTTATCCCAAAATCAGTGCATATCAGCGACAATTTTATTCAAAAAATTATACGTGTCATCGGTTATCTTCGTATTAAAATAAATTGATATACCAATAATAAGTTCCATTAACTTTATTTGTACACAATTTAATTACACTGATGTGGTCATACTCTGGCCGAGGCCGTGGAAGCGGATATTTTGCATTATAAATTTGCAAAGAAATGAACGATAATTTACATAATATGTGTTCGTACCGTCTAATATTTTCTAACGTTTCCATACGACGGTTACATATAACCACCTTTACGTATGTTGGCATTGATTTTCACAAGATTTTATCGATGTAATCGCTTCTCATAATGTTTTACTTGCCTCGCGAACTTCATACCTGTATTTTGCCACTTTTTACGTATTACTGTTTGCCATACTGCTCATCAATTCTCTATCGTTCATCGCTGCTTAACAATGTGTTAATAACAATGATAATCTAAACCGCAAAATATAAGCATTGCATACGCTAACTTATTATTATACGATTAATTGTTACTACACGATGTCTCTATCAATCACTATTATTAATATACTATCGACTTCTTAAGGGATACTGCTGGTCAAGAGCGATTTAGAGCGCTAACAACAGCTTATTATCGCGGTGCCATGGGTATCCTTCTGATGTATGACGTCACTAGCTTAGAAAGTTTCAATCATTTATCCTACTGGCTACGAAATATTCAAGAAGTAAGAATACGAGATAATATTTCGTTAATAATCCTGTTTGCTGGAATACAAAGTATAAAAAGAAAAGATAAAAAAGAAAAAAATAGAAAAGAAAAGAAAAGAATAGAAACCACACAGTTTTACTTGAATTTCGATGGATATTTGATAAAAATGATGAAAACTCTTGAATGCTTTTTCTTTGCAGAACGCCTCGCCAGATGTAGTGAAGGTAGTTGCAGCAAACAAATGTGACGTTACCGCGCATAGGGCTGTCGATGCGGAAAGGGGGCAGAAAATAGCCGAGAATTTCGATATGCCTTTCTTCGAAGTGTCTTGTAAGGAAAATATAAACATCGAGGAAGCTTTCCTTACTTTAGCTAGAAGAATACGAGAGCAACGAGGACGTCGGGTATTGTTGCTCTTTTCAGTTATATACGTGCTTTTTGTCATATGTATAAAATATATTCAATGTACGTAAGTTTCATCGTTATTTGAATGTGTTCCGTTATCGACGATTCGCGGAATTTCGAAATGTCTGTCGTTTTACGTTATTTTAGTAGAATTCGTTACATAAAAGAAGATAAAAAAAAGCGTGAAGAATTGTGCAACCGTTAGTTTCTTTGCCTAATCTTACAAAATTTATATACAATCTCAGGACTATTTTATCTTGTTTACATTTTTTCTTAATTAAACTGTAAACATTTTTATGATGCAAGTGATACCAGACAAACGCATATGGTCCTATTTATATCGTTTGAAACTATATTAAAGTTAGGGAAACGGTAGAAAGATAAAGGAAAAGAAAGAACATACGATAAAAAGTAAATATCAATTCATTTACAAAAAACGAGCTGAACACATTTGATGGGCTAAATGAATACGAGTTAAATTCTCCTCTTAGATTTCATTTCTTCACATCGTACTACACTATGCACTGAAATTAAAAGTGAGTCGAATTTATTTTCCAAATTGGAGAAAAGTACAGTATACGTTTTTATTATGATTGCGAGTCATAGCTTTTAAATACAAGAAACGCGATAATCCGAATAATAATAATTATCGTATCGTGGTAGAAATTCGCGTAAAATGCATCATATATGTATATTTACGATATTTATTTATATTATATAATAATATTTATTTATTTATAATATTTATAAATAATAATATAATATTTATAAATGATAATATTTATTTTGTATACGAATTGTTGAATTTCAGGCTAGTTTGTTCGAAGCTTCCGAAAGGGAAGGAGCCAACAATATAGTTATGTCTGACGAACGGTCTCACGTCTCGGTTTCGGTCTCCGTCCCTTCCGCTGAACCTTGGAGGTGCGCATGTTAGTTGCCATAATTATGGAGAATAATATCGAGACACGATATACTTCGAATATCGATAAATGCGAAGTATCTGCTCCGGACAAGATTTTATCTTTTATGGTTACGCACAAAAATAAAAGGAGAAGAAGTGCGTTATTTCAATATATGTAAGTGTAGGATAAACTCTGGTAAGTTCGTGATAACCTCAACATTTTTCTATTAGCTGTTAACATTCGCGTATTTTGTAGCCGAATCAAGGGCGTAACAGTCTACCAATTTAATCTATTAACAACGTTTTTGCAACTATTTAATTTTGTGTACAGTGTACATATTTATTTGAGCTTTATTGTCGTAACTAATAGCGTACATTACATAGGGAAAGATCGTTTGTTCCTGACAATGTAGCGGTGCATCGAGAACGTGCTATCAACTAAAAGTAAGATTCATTTTACTGAAACTTATCGGTTTCGTGGTAATTACAAAAGAAATAAAAACTTGGTTACTATTACGTTTCTAATATTTTAGTTAGTTTCTAAAGCAGCAAATAAATGCTATATATATATGTATAAACAAGTAGCATTAATTATATTAAAAGTTACACTAATATGTAATCCTCTTTTAGGACAAAGAAACACTCTGTTACCTCGTCACGCTGGTTTCAGTCAATTGATCTTTAGCATGATATAAACTAGAACACCGACGCTATGTGTTGATTGTTTATTTTACTAAATTGAAATTTAATTAAATTTCGAACGAATTAAATTTTGTGCTAGCGACGAGTGAAAAAGTATCACGAACTAAGCAGAGCTTATTTTACACACTATGCGATTTACAGCGATGTGAACGAATTTGTCGAGTAAAATTTTACGAAAGGCAGGAGTCGCGAGCCTCGCAGAGGCAAGGCTAGAAGATGAGAAAGCAAGAGATAGAAAGAGATTTTTGTATCGAAGGCTAGATATTACATGTACGTCTACGGTGTAGCTAATGACTTGTCACTTGTCACAAATACTTCAAGCCATATTGCAAATATTATCGTGAATTTTGCACTATTCCTTTTCTAATGGTTTTAAAGCGCCGAACAAGTGATACAATTCGTTGGACGCATATATCGTTCGCGCTAATATTCGCGTTAATATACGATTGTACGTACTGCGTATTAACGAGTAGAGCAACGCAAATCGTATACATAACAAGAGCACAATTATATATGTACTATGCTAAGCGTTATTGTTATTACTGAAAAGAGAGAGAGACTCGTACTTTACATCAACTTATGCCCTACTAAAAAGCCGATATGATTATTTCATTTTTGATAAATTATTGAAACAATTAACACAAATTAACTTTGATATACACGTGCACGATAGAGGAACCCATTTGCAATGACAATGTTTCCAACTGCAGTAAATAACGAACAGCTGTTCGCTGTTGTGAATCATCAGGGCAACTTTGAAAATGGTTGATAATGAAAT
The DNA here is from genome assembly GCF_000188095.3 of Bombus impatiens. Lineage (NCBI taxonomy): Eukaryota > Metazoa > Arthropoda > Insecta > Hymenoptera > Apidae > Bombus > Bombus impatiens. The sequence goes on along the minus strand of NT_176438.1, from coordinate 1,185,744 downwards.
TCGCGTGTGACTGTTTAAATAAAAGACGAAATAATATTGTGACATCTGTGGGTCGGTCACGATCGTTTCTCACGGGAGAAAACATAAGAAACACCCATCAAGCTTTTGTAATAATCAATAACGTTCATGTGAAATTAAAGAGGCTGAAGCACTTAATAAATTTGCGATAAAATATGTATGACGTTCGTTCATACTAACCAGCGAAACATACGGTGCAACTGTACAAGAAAAACGTTTTATAACATTTTAAACACAGTCCTATTATATTAAATATACTATGTTACAAATTGCTTCTTAGCAATAATTTTGCACAATTTTACTCATATGTTTTACTCGAACTAACTGCTGATCTTTTATAACATAGTTGTAGTTTCAAAAGTTTCCAGAATTGTTTTTCTTCGCTCGTGCCACATTCAGTTGTGCGTTGTGCGGAAAATCGTACGTGAAAACTTGTTATCGTCGTTGATTCTCTGATTTAACGATTGATTAACCCTCGGATGCCAAAGCACACGACACCACAGCCGGTCATTTTTCTCCCATACACATACGTACGTATATACATAGTTTCTGGCCCCAGTTTTTTTCGTTGTTTTATTGATAGCAAAATTATATATTTGTATATTATTAAAGGAATTAATATTTAACATTATTTACATATACTTATATAAAATTAAATTATATAGTATTTGTAACGCAATTTTTTCAAGGAATTTCCTTACTAGATAAGAACAGGAAGACACAAATAACAGAGCGAATGTCGTTCATAAATGTTTTGCATATTCATAAAAATTACGAAACTTACAAAACTATAAATCAAGATATGCAACAACAATCAAGGACGCTATACAACTATCCAAACTATATCGAATAATGAAAATTATAAATACGTACAATTGTTTGATTTCGTTCGCAGTTCAAATCTGAAATGGCTCAATCACGAGGGTTCAATCGAATTTATTTACAAATTACAAATAATACATTTGAAAGTCACATATATGCGCAACTATCGGATATTACAAGCTGCAAGCAGTACATATGTATAATATGTACTTACGAACATTTGGATAAACTCGCTTAACGTTCACACAAGGCCTAAAGAAACAGATATCGATGTTATTGATATAGTATCTTCCTGTTGCTTCGAGCATTCGCACGATCTCATTCGCGTAAGACGTAAGACATACATAGATACTTCGTTTAAGCGTTTAATATCACAATGGCCACCATAAAACGGCACGCATGCAAAAAGATGTCGACATTGCCAACGCTATTAACCGAGGACCATTGCTTTTCCATTAATGAAGAAGCGTGTGTGATTTGTAATTGCATCGAAATCGGGCATACCGACATACAGACGTTCGATGTACTTAAGGATTCGATTTCAAGGAAAAAAGCTAGTCACTTTCTTGTACTTGAAATATATTAAGATTACGATCGAAAGGCTCATAACAATATCGGTTTACGATAAATAAATTGATGGAAATAAGTCATTTGTTTCCTTTTTTGTTTGTTGGCAAAGCTAAACATTAATAACATATTGCAACAATGAAGTCGAACAGTTCAAAAGTTGAGAGATTTATGACAAAACATATGTTCCTCATTTTCCAGTTTGTCTATTTCCAGGCAAGAAAAAATAATAGTCTTTAATTTTTCTTTAATACATCTCAATTTTTTGATGACAAAATATTCGTTATATTACACAATCTTTATAAATGTATTTATAAATACATACATCATGGAAACATCATATTTAATTAAATCGCGGAATTGCGCACCTCGTGGCAAGGACTTTTAACAACAAATTAATCTTCATTCGACATTGAGCATTTTTTACAATATCGCAATGTACACCATTATCGTTGTAAGTTTCGCTGCTATCTACTAGAATACGTTATTATCTAAAAGTTTGACAAGAGTCGTTTTTGTTGAGTCGCACGATTATTGCAAAAGGTGTCCCACTTTGAATCTTTTAAAAATTATTACCAATTATCATTTCTTGCATTTATGGGACAATCTAAGATGAAAAATGCATCAGATGCATGTAACATGCAACAATATATAAAAGTTAATATATTTAAAATGTATTATTTGTTATAATATCTATTAGGTGAAACAAATCTTTGTTTAGATTCCATTTGTTTGGTTGTATCCAGAAAATATGAATCTGCATAAATATATAAAATATTCACAAACTAATAATCACCTTATTCGTTTTAACGTAAAGTGTAAACATGGGAATTGTATTCGAAATACAATACCTTTCAACTATCTCCCTCAAAACTGTTTCTTTCAATCTCTGCTCTTTTACTGAAATTTCTTATCACATTTTCACGTGTCTCACCGCTGAATTGCCTTTTGATCTGAATCGTAAGAACAGTTGTATATTATTAATTATTAACGACAGAATCAAATGTTTTTTCTCGAATGATTTGTGACGAAAGCTAAAATACACTACAATTTGAGAGGTTAGTTTTATTGGAAACAAACAAATATAATTTAGTTAATTAATAGTCAATTAATAACTTTAAAAAGTACGATGTACATATTATTGAGCATGAAAGGGGGTAAAGTTTGTCTGATCAAGTATTGATTTTTCGCATAGATTCTGCCTTTTACAATGTTCCGTAAGAAAAGATCTACAAGCGTTAAGTTGCATGGCGTTCGATCGATGTCGTTACGTTGAGAAATCTAAATACGGGAAACTATATTCGCAATATTCGCAAGCCGTCGTCTCTCTTTCTACTTGCAAGATAACGTACCTCAAACGTTATTCCCATGTTTCGACTTCGCGTCTATAAAGTGATTGACAAAATGCAAAATGTAAAGTACAGCTTTACTATGAAAACCGTGTCATTTATTTTCGCGATTAATTAAAGAATAAATGCTCATTAGTTGAACATGCTTTTATTAACCGCATGTAAAGTTCACCTGTTTCCCAACTTTCGATTAATGCGACTTGATAATCACTATGAAAATACGTGGCGGATTCGATTCGTAGAGTTAACAATGAAATAATGTATAGGAAGTAGAGTACGAAAAATACATGTGTCGTGTCAGGTGTATGTATTGTAGCGCTTCGTTTGAACGCGTGCAAGCAAAAATGCATTTTAGTTGGCGATTTCAATAATAAAAATTTCTCTCCTTCTTTATCTGCATGTAAATAATTTTTCAGCAAAATACAAAATCGCTGATTTCTTTTAGTCCGAACATCCAAAGTTTGGACAAAGTCAATATTTCACTTACGATAAATACAATCGCTTATATGTCCATATTTTGTTAGGAAATATATATTCCGAAAGAAAACCTTCCTCTTCGACATCTTACGAAAATATCTTCCTTCCCAATTGGCTGAAATATTTATTTAAAGAAGGAATAAAAACAAAAAAGACAATTTTTACTTGTCACATAAAAATTCTTCTTTCTAAGATAAACTTTCTTTTATTGATGTCCACTTTAAAATAGTAATAGGAACTAAAATAATAAAAAATAGAAGAACTGCTTTCAAAAAATATTTTGTCCATTCACTAAAAATATAATCAGTGAGAACATTTATTACACGTTTCCTTTATCAGTACACACCTTATTATTAGCGATAAGAATATCTCATATGTTTCGTTTGAACAGTTTGATCGATAATATTGGTCTACGATATATATATATAGATAGACAGATAGATATATGTATGTATGCAAATGTACATATATACATTCATAATTTTTGAATTTATAGGAGCAACTGTGCAACTTAATATCTGATTCGATCATAAAATCGCGCATATATACCCTTTATCTACGATTAAGAATTTCTTCAATACCTTTTCCAAATATCGTAAATGTTTCAGTTGAAATTAGTTTCTACGATAAAGTTTAGCTTACGCGTCCAAATCAAATTTGTTTTACCTATTGTATCAGATAACGTTACTATGTAACGTTTTATAAAATGACCTCGTTACATATGATTAAAATGTTAGATACATAGGAAACTTTGTATGCGCTCTGCGCATATCTGACTGATACGTGAGGATATTTATTATTAGTGGTAACCGATTTATATGAATCAGTTGCTTAAAAATATACAGCAAGGCATATAACTTTCTAGACGAATGTTCTCTTTGCACATGTAAATACTCACGAGAAATGTGATAAGCATCGGTAGATAACCTACATCTACAGAAAGTGAAATATCTAGATCAATGGTAAATACATATGAAGCAACGATCATAATTCAGTTAACAGCGTCTTTTATGAATCACCAACGTGTTCGTACAATCTTGAACATCTCTTGGAGTAATGGCCTACTCATTGATGGGCTTTATACATTGCGAAAATGAATCATAAATTGCTTGGCGCGTTCTTTGAGTCAGCGATAGGTTAGCATGCGCACCTTATACTACACATAAATTGCATCTTGAAGTTCACTTGAGCTTGGAGTCCAAGATGGCCGCGATGACAGATATATCGAACTGTTAACCGAATATGGGATACGCCTAAATTTTCAGTTTACACCGACACATCTCTTAGACATTATAATACAATGAATATAATAAATACGTGCAGTGATATGAAAGGTGGAGGATGCACGAAGAACAAATGACTTTTACGGACGTGCAGTTTGTCTTAACTCATACGTATGCTACGTTCTGTGTTCAGTCTGCTTTTTCACAACGAGTAATTTGTTCATTTGCAACAAGAACTCGTTACAAGGAGAACGACTAGAGATTTCACACTAACTGCCCACGTAAATAAATTAACCTATCAAACTTTTATTCGAGAAAAAGTGACTTAATTCGAGAGTTCGTATTCTGTCATTTATATGTCATTCGTGTGCTCTGTTTATCTACATCTACATGTAAATTTATATGTATCTTTGGTGTTTTTAGTGTAAATTAGTTTGTATTTCTTGCAGATATAAGGTTGTGATATTTATGTGTTAAAATATTCAAGCTACTGTTAGAATAAAAAATATGGAGGCAATTGTAGAATATAACTATGAAGCACAAGAACCTGATGAATTAACTTTAAAGAAAGGAGACGTTATTACTGAAATTAAAGTGATGTTAGGTGGTTGGTGGGAAGGAACTTTAAGAGATAAGCGGGGCATGTTTCCTGATAATTTTGTCAAGGTAACTTTTCATTCTTTTAATATTAATATATTTTCTATATGGTGATTGTACAATATTTGAAAGATAAAATTTATATACATTTCCAATGTAGAAGAAATGCTGGTGTAAAATTTTTATACATTAATATAAATAATTATAATCAAATATAGGTATTGGAACCTTTATCAAGTGGAACGGTTGGAAGTACAGGAAGTGGTGGAAGCGAAGGAGCTGGTAGTGCTAAATCTGAAGATGTCTCCTTAAAAAACGGCGGATCTAAAAGACGATTTTGTAAAGTGCTTTTTAATTATGAACCATGTAATAAAGATGAACTAACTTTAGTACCCCAAGATTCTATAGAATTTTTGGGCGAAGTAGAAGAGGGATGGTGGAGAGGTAGACTTAAAGGCAGAGTTGGTGTTTTTCCATCAAATTTTGTTTCTCCTCCAGTTTATGAAGAATCTGATAAACACAAAGATCAAGAGAGCAGAAGGTTGTGTAAAGTACTTTTTCCTTATGAAGCTGCTAATATAGATGAATTGACATTAAACGAAGGAGATATAATAACTCTTCTATCTACAAATGCTTCTGATAAGGTATTGATTACTTAAATCGAGTATTATCCGTTTCTTATGAATAAGTTTTGAAAACTATAATTTGAGAGTATTCATGTAATAAGTATGAAAAATAACTTCTAGGGATGGTGGATAGGAGAATTAAATGGCCAAGTAGGCTTATTTCCTGATAATTTTGTTGAAGTAATAAATGTTCCATCCGATCATCAAGATCATGAACAAAAACTTAAGGCATCTATGAAGTCCATTACAAAACATTCTCATCAAATAAAAAAGAATGGAAAAGTGCACACTAGAAAAAGTTTGGATGTAAAAGATCTACATGCAGGTATCTAATTTTTCATTCTAATTAGTTAACAAAAATCATATAAAATTTTAAACTATAAATAAAATCGTTTATTTTGCTATAAATTGTTGAAATTGTTATATTTTTACTACAGATGTAACTAAGAAAACCATATCAACAGGAGCATCTACGACATCAACTTCTCCAGGAATTGGAGGAAGTGGTGGAGAAAGGAAAAATATAAGTGGACATTCAATTACCTCGAATTTAAAACGTCTTGTAGCTGATGTTGGAACTAATAATGGTAATGGAAATACAAATATAGCTCTGGGTGAAGAATTAGATGGCGTAGAACGAGGAGAAGGTGCACCGCTTTCGCATTTAACAGCTTCTCGAGCTAAAGCACCCCATCGACGTCCACCTTCTTCACAACGTTTGAGACGCCACGTTACTGGACCACCAATTACCACAACCACTACGACACCTGTTAGTGTTCTTGGCTCTATTTTAATATTTTAATTTTTTAATTTTTAATTTAATATTTTAATTTTTAGTATATGTGTCGGTAATATCTAAAATGTTAGTACTTCTTAAAATATGTAATTTTCTATTCACAATAGGAAGATAACTTAGCAAACGGTAATGCAGACATTATATTAGAACAATTACGGGAAGAAGAACCTGAAGGATTGGCTGCAAAAGCAAGAAGAAAAGCACCTTGGGTAATTCCATTTATATATTTTATTTATGTACATATGTATCTTTCATATTCTATATACAATATCTATATACAAATTTTGTAATAATAAATATAATAATTTTCCATGATTATACTCGTATGAACACGTAATGTATTTTATGCTGACTATCGTTTCTAGGTAGAGGAATTAAAATTGAATCAATTGGAAAGGAGAAAGATTGTGTCGGTGGATCGTATTGATAAATCCGAAGAAAAAAAAGAACGCCCCAGTTCACGGTAAAATTGCATTTTTCAATAAATGCTTATGATGGTACGAGTATTAAGTTTTTAATTTGTATATAATTTTCTAATTTTAATGTAGAGTATTAACAACGACAAATGTTGCTGATTGTATTAATAAATTAGAAGGGGAAAGTGAAGAAAGTAGACTGAAGGATAAAAGTCAAAGCCAGAAATGTGACACATCTTCACATATTGAACAAATTTCATCTACTCCTGGAACTCCTCCTGCTTATGTCCCATTTGCACTTTACAATCAACTACTAGAAAGGGTGAGTATAGTAAGAGAGTTAGCTTAAAGTTATTAAATATTTTTCATGTATGTTTAATTCGTAATAATTTGTAATATTTTGTTCCACAAATATATATAATGTTTATAATTACTAATTAAATTGAAAATTACATGAAACAGGTTGTTGCTTTAGAAGAAAAGCAAGCAATGTTACAACAAACAATGGGACAAATTTTGGAACAATTTGTACCTCCTGTCTCTTCAATCAACAGCCCTGATTAATCAACACAAATTCTACAGTATGTCTTTTCATATAAAATGCTGCTAAAATCTCAATTTCATTTTCCATTATAAATATCGTCGAACAGTAGTGTATACTTACTGTATAATTTTTAGAATTATTCATTCTAGTAGCGGCATTTTTAATTTGTTTCGCTAATGTGGTAACAGTATTTATTTAATTTGACTAAGTAAATATTCCATATATCATTCCTTCCTTGAAGAAGCATTTTTTCAATTTACGTCAGTTTATCTTATTTCACTATAAGTATTTTATTTGTTACTTTCATATTACTTTTAATGACATCTCAAAGTTTCTAAAACATATGTAATATAAACTTTCCAAATCTTTCTATATCTATTAAAGGATTATTAGCTTCATTACTTAATTAAAGTAAAAATACAGCATATTTAGTAATGGATACCTGATATAGAGGATGAATCAATAAGAATTACCACCAGAAATAACTTGTTATCTATTGACTTTATTAAAAAAAATGGTTTAAACGAAATTTTTGTATTCGAGAAAATTTCGGCCAGACGAATATATTTCGATTTCTGATTTTCAATTTTAGAATGTTTTAAATGACACTGCATTTTTTATTAATATCCTGTTGTAATCTGTTTGAGAATTTGAATAATTGACCATCGATACGTTTCATAAATTTTCATTTCATTTGAGAAACTCAAAGTCACTTTAATATTTCAAAACATCAAAATACATTCATCTGGCCAGTCTTCTCAAATACACCAAATTTTATTTCAAACATTTTTCGATAAAGTTAATAGATAACGAGTCAGGTGGTAATACTTATTTATTCACCCTGTATACGTATATAGAGATTTATTTTAAAACATTTAAAACATTTTAAAATTAATATGTATATCTTCTAATATATTTCCTTAAACTGTATTTCAAAACTATAGGAATATATTTGTACTTAAATTACTAAATCAGTAAAGACTATGCATTTTATATTTTCGTTGAAAAGCTGCCTCGCATTTATAACGTAATACTAATTACTTTTAAGTCCATTAAATAATTCAAGTGCCAATATATTTAATTTTCCCTTGCATAATTTTGTAACTCTACCATAAAAACGTTAATACTATTTAGTTTCCAGAAAAAATGCATTAACAAAGTATTAAATATACCTATTTAAAATGAAATAAGTTTAAGATAACTTAAAATGGTGCTACATGATGAAATACTTGTGATACTTTATATCACGTATTATAATATGACTAAATGAGGCAGCAAACTATGAATAATAATTTTTATCCTATATGAAATAGAGTGACAAGATACATTAAAGCTCACTTAAAAAACAAATTATATTAATAACTTTGTTCCATATAATCACAAAACTGTTGAATATTTCAAATCTTTTTATTTTTTTAAATGAAGGAAATTTTAAGTATAGAATGAGATGGTTAAGGATACGTGTATGAAATAAATACAAGCAAAACAATATTTAATTTTTTACATCAGTATTATCTAAAAAGAAAAAATAGCAGGTTTATAATATTTCCTCCGATTATAATCACATTATTTCAGATTATACGTTAGCTATGTGCAAATATGTAAATACCCAGTATCGTAAATGAGTTGAAGAAAACAGTAAATTCCTATAGTAATTTGCAAATGAACTACTAAATATACAAAAATTCTAGTCTAAAACAAACAGATTGCAGTGATTAAAGGATTCAAGTGCCAGGGCCAATGAAACTAACACTGTCACTATAAATGTCGTTGTTAATAAGTATATCTTTCAAAAAGTAATGATTTCACTGTGCTTCTCATCAGATTTATAGTAATTTATGTCTGTTTCTTTTTCACAAAATTGTCCTAAAATTTAATAGATATAAATTTTTTCTAAATATTTTAATTTAATGAAAACTTAATAAACATTATGTTTTAATTACAATATCTTTATAATCCTTTTATTTGTAATATCTTCATTATATCTAGAACGTTAGTACTTTTATTGCCTGAAGATACTATTTTTGTAGTTTTCTTTTATATAGTTTACAGCTGATCTACAAATTATATCATTACATTTTGAATGATATCCAATGTAATATATAAATTAGAGTATTAGTATTGTACAAAATTTTTACACATTTCAGCTGAATGTAGCTTATTTAAATGGGATGTAATTATAAATAAGTGGGATGAAATAGTTATAAAATATAGAATACTTCTTTTGCATATGAGAAGAAAGACACTAGAAGATGTTAAATTTTGGCAGCTTTAGATTTATACGTACTTTTTTTTGTTTGTTTATTTTTATATGAAATTTGTTTATTATCATGAACAATATTATTATTATTAATATTAATATTATTATTATTATTATTATTATTATTATTATTATTATTATTATTATAGTTAATTGTCGTTAATTGTATACAGAATGTATATCTGTATTTGTTTACAGAATTTATATCAAGAACAATTTCATCTAGTAGAAGAATTTGTATAATTATGCCATAAGTAAAAAGTTTTCTCTGAAAATGTTTGCATGTAAATAAGAAATTGCAAAATATTTACATGGATTATTACATGAACATTATAATTATCAGTGTGTTACAATTCATTGAAGAATTTTAGATTATGCTTATAATGCAATAGACCCTATCTGAAAATTTCTTTCATGTAGCGTCTATCTCATAACTTCAATACAAAAGCACAAACTTGTTGCATAATAGGATTCAAAACATTGTTTTCATGTACGTATTTCTTAATAAATTGAGCTAACGTCTTACATTGATCATATTTAAATAAAATTGTTGTCATATGTTTCTCTGCAATATCTATTACTGTACATAAGGAGATAATGTATATTTTTATGTATTATATGGATATTGTGTTAAATATGTTTGATTTTTCACCCATTAGTCGAACAAGTGAAGTAAATGAATACAATGCAAAATAAATAACATTGAATTGGTAGTTTGATCTGGAAATTTAATTTCAACAGTTATACAAGCTACGAGTAATTTTCAAACTAGTATTTTTATTGTATATTCGCTAATTTTTATCTTGTTTTATATCTCTGTAAAAATATTTTTAAAAGGATATGGAAGAGTTATGTTATTTGTTATAATTTTACACAATCGATTTGATCTAAAAACAGCTTAGCATACTGACCACATTTCAGAAATGTCCAGTAATTGATATGACTCCATACAAAAAATATCATTAATAAATCCTTTTATACTTTTATATATTATCACAACTGAAAGATTAATGTAAGATTTTTATGTAAAAAAACGTTTAAATTTTACAAAATGACAAGACTTCTATTCGCAAATCTAAATTTCATACATCATTGCAAATTAACGATATGTGACAATAATAGTCCTAAGCGAAAGCAAGAAAAATTTCCAAGTTCGTGCATAATATTAATAATATTTTACTATTATCACACAATAATTATTTTCAAGTCCATGATAAAATGAAGATTTGAATTATAGCTAAGTCAAATATATGTTCAAGTTACGAAATAATTACTTAAATACAATAACTTTGATAAAGAAAAACGTTGTCTTCCTTTAGTAACGAATATTATAGACTATATATAGACTATTTACTACATTAATCGTCAAAACAACGATCTTTCAAATGGACTAACACCTGTATGGTATTAACATGCATTTTTTTATAAATAAACCTGTAGATAGAAACTTGCTTACATATAAAATATTTTTAAATATATGATGCATCACACGCATTAAAAATGAGTATTTCCATTATTAACATACATATGTCGAAATGTTTTAGTCATTTATAGAATGCAAGTTAATTGTTTCAAATTAATTATGCATATATCATGTATCATGGAAGATAAATTTTGTTGGTATGACAAAGAAATCATGCTCTCCTTCTTATTTTATTATTGTTATTATTATTATTATTATTATTATTATTATTATTATTATTGTTATTGTTATTATTGTTATTATTAATATTATTATTATTAATATTATTATTATTAGTAGTATTATTATTATTATTATTGTCTACAATGTTTACTTTCTGTTTGAAGAATGTAAATGATAGCTAGTAATTTGTGAAGCAAAAGATTAGAATGCATGTTGTATTTTGTTTCATTTCTTAAATTTGGATTGTGTAATAATTTTGATACGAGTATGGAAATGAGTAAGTAAAAATTATTTTATCTTGGCCGCTTAGTGTACATGCATATGAAATAATATATATAAAATTATATATAAAATTGCAGATTGAATAATATATATTTTCTTCTATTATAAATACAATACCGATTAAATATTTATTGACGGAGAATTTCAACATACATATATTAAGATAATTTGTGTAGATATATATTATTTGAGTAACATGTTGGAATCCAATTTTTTTACTTTATTATTAATGCTTGTATTAAAGATTATGAAGCAATGAAACTTTGACATAATGAAATTGTTATTATTACGATATATATATGCACATATATATGTATTATTTCCGAACCCTATTATAACCACAAATAAAGTATCGATACATCTTAATGGTTGGTTTTAAGTCTTAAGTAATCAGCTTAGAAAGCATGTGATAGATAATAAGCAAATAATTGAAAGAAGCACAATTTTTAAAGGTATAATCCTAGAATTGTATACGTGTATATAATCAACAAAGAGTGAGAATTATGTTTTTTCTTTCGTATCGATCATTTTCAGAGCAATTCAAATGTAAATAATTTGTTAGGAAATACTTTCTTCTGCTAGTAATGAGTATCATACTTGTAACCACGTATTAAACTTATGTATATAATTAGTATTTGTGTTTTTAATGCATTAACAATAACTCATTGCTTTCTCTTTTGTACATTTTATACTCACAGTTATATTAATATCGGAATGTTACAAGTTCTAACTAACTTAATAATTAACATTTTATTTTCTGATCAAAAAATATTTATTTAGAATATTCTTTAATAAGTAGTACATTCGAATGTGTGTATTAAAAGCATTTAAAGCATAATATATTATTTTATTTTAGCTTTTCACACATATATGTGTAGTTGAAACTGCTGCCTATTAATATGTTTGCTTGTAGATTTCAAAGTTTCTAGCTATGCAAATATGAATAGATCGGTGAAATTTCACAGATAAAAGATAACACACTACCGCAAGGAACAACTTTCCAAAAAGGTCCAAGTTGTAATTGAGGTGGTTGTACCAGAGTGACACATCCTTTTGAATGCGATGGTTGTCCCCTTCCCCATGCTCGATAATTAAAACATAAAAGTGGTTCGTCTAAAAATTGTATAATATTTTTATTAATTATACCGTATATAACTTTTCCGGAATTTATAAAGAAGCGAGATATCAAAGACTAGAATCCTTTTTAAACTAATGTTTTCCTAACCGTAAGCATCATTTTCTAATTCTAAACAATAATTCAAAAAACTATGAATTTATGTAAACGTTATGTGGCAAAATTTTACCGTATACAAATTTAAAATTAAATACCAAATTCGTTCATCCAAAATTTTCCATTTCTACGGTTACTGAGTCCGACAAAAGTAGGCGTGTTTGGCGAAATGTATTTTGCAAGCCCGTTAGTACGTTCCTCGCTGATTATGTGAGCCAGCGATGCATTTATTTTTTGGCAAGCTATTCGTGCTTGGCTGTAATTCAAGTTATCGCTCGAAAATACAAATATCCCTGTCCTAGGAACGCAGACCAGTGTGAAGCTAGAACCTACAATAAAAATAATTTGTATAAATTCCTGTTACTTGCGACATGTCGATACTTTTATTCTTTTTTTTTTTTTTTACCAGTTGGTATGGAGCTGGGATACGTGCTATAATATTTATAATTCTTGTCCTTCACAAGCGTAGTAAAATTGTAAATCTCAGGACATTGAAGCGCTTGGCATATTTTCCTCGTTGTTTTACTTTTATTCTGAACGCCAATATTCAATTCTATGTGAACAGAAACAAAACTCTGGCACGCAGTTTTATATTATTACCGACAGACTGCTGATATTCATGCAAATTCACATTTTTATAAACGCAGCTAAAGGAAAATCTAGACAGGAATTTGTTGAATATTATTTGAATATTTCATATATTTATACGTATGACGTAACCGAGCAAAGACCGGTATTAATATTTAGTATGGATGAAATTTTCCAAAGAAATGCTGCATAAATCTGTCTAAAACTTGATTCTTCGTACGTGTGACACATCTTTTTATGACAGGTACGTGTATAACTTCCAAACTGAAATACATGCCGATTCAGTATCGTTAAGCATACATGCATACGATAAAAATTAAAGACAGATAACAAACTGTTTTTTGGCGAAACATAAGATACAGATTATAGTATAATTAATACCAGAATCGATTGTAGAATCGTTTTGCACCTGTTGCAAAAGCAAAAGAAAAAAACAAGAAAATAATCTAGAAGCTATATAAGAATTGATATAGGAATTAGAATGAGAACGAAAATTTCGATTCATTGTAACAATTATTCGGATAATAAAAGTTCTACGTGAGCATTTGAAGAAGCAGAATCGAAATCGTAATTGTTTTCAACCCATGATAGAGTTATATTTTACGAAAGATTTCGTTTAATAAAGAATCGTAATTTTTCAGGAATTTACACAAGACCCTACTTAGAATGTACTATTCCATGTCACAATACTTTTATTTGTCACTGTAAATGCATAAACACACACAGTCGTCTAACTATTGAGCACCGATTGAACACCGTGGAACATTACGATACGTTTCCAATCAGCGTCTTTCGTCTTACCATAGTCATCGTCTAAACCATAATTAAATGCCAAAGCCTTCTTCACCGAAGCAAACTTCCTGCACTCGTTCACATTTTGCACCGTTTTCCTTGAGAGTATTAACTGATTCGAACGGGCGTTAGATTTCATTAATTTGTAGTATGGTAACTGTCGTGAATTAATTTCACAGTAATTATCGCATGTAATTAAGTGTAATCCTAAACACGCTATCAAGTATGTCACAATTACAATTAACTTCTCCATTTTTTAATTCACTGAAGAATCTTATCCGATTGAATGTTTACTTGAAAATGCATCATTTTTTTGTACAACTGGGATACTCTTGGATAATCGGGAGACACAGACCGACGGACAAAGCAATTAACCTGTACGTCGACGCGATATGTACACAATAGAAACGGAATTTCGATTTGCGCAGTCAACAGATTTCGAAGTTTTACTAGATTTTATGAAGATGATGAATTCGATTGAAATGACGTCGACGTTCAACTAGAGGAAGGAAATGATTTTTGGAGAATGGGCTTTCCATGATTGTGAAATAGCGTAATTAATTATTATTATTATTATTATTCGAAACAATCGATAAAATTACGAGCGATGTTATAACAATCAAACGATGAGGTATTTTCTACGAAATATCGTGAATTATTTCGTTAATAGTTCTATTTTAACTCGTTATAGAATATATCGCCAACAAGAACAGGTACTGTTTGGTATCTAATACACGTATTCGACCGTTACTGTACGCCAAACTATCAAAACGTTGAATAAATCGTTCATAGACTTGTACAAATCAAATATTTGTATAAATACAAATAGATAAGAAACGTAAAATATATTTTATATTTTGATCGTAGACTTCCAAAGAATTATGTCGAATGATTTTGACGGTTTTATAGAAGGATCTCTATGAGAGACTTCAGTGTCTATTTCAATTTCAACAAAGCATCTAACGCTTTGGAAACTTCGGCGAATATGTCATCCACACTGCCTTCAGCATTGATCTACATGAAACATTGAAGAAGGTTCCATTATTGCGTCTATTCGTTATCAGGATTTGTTTATATTGAGTTGTTGGAAAAATTCGTAGCATTTTTAACAGTCGATCTATTCTATTCTCTAAATTTAGTCTATTCTGCGTGTCATATATACTCGATGAGATTTCCGGAAGAATTACTTATACACAAGCGTATACCTTTGCGGAACGCTGCTTGAACACAGTTACTACGTCTAATTGGACAGCAAATACATCGATTAAAGATAAAAAGTTGGTATTGATCGAGAAAAAAACACGTCGTGTGCCAACAACAACAAGAAAAAAAAAAGAAAGATTTATAAAGAAGGACAAGAGAATCTCTCGAAGAAGCAAACGATCACGAAACTACTCGATAAATCGCTCGATGAAACTCGTCGAAGTGATGCATATCGTGTCATTCGTTTTCCATAAAGATCCAATAATTTAAAATTTTATAAAAATTGATATTGGCTGAAAGGCACCAAAATTATCATAAGTTAACGTAATCGGTTACCGAAGTATGTAGGAGAAAACTATTTGTGAAAACGCAGAACAGCGCGAATTCTGATGTCACGAAAGCTTACTATACATATACATGTACAATATGTACATATGTTCTTTCAAACTCCTTTTCACTACGATCTTTCCAAATAGCCCAATATGTTGAAAAGAATTAGAAAATGATCGCACGAATACTCACTCTTAGAACTTTGTCTTTGTAATGGTTAACAATTTCTACATTTTTTACGTTAAATATCTGAATTCTCTTTTTGATCGTTTCAAGATTATCGTCAGCTCTTTGCGATACTGCTGCGCGCCCTAGTAGCCTCTTCTCTAACGTTTCGTTCGAAACATCGAAGAAAATGATTAAATCGACAGGACACACCTAAATTCATGAAAATACTCGCGATTAGTCTTGTTTCTCTGTCTTTCTCTCTTTTACGTTACCAATTCCCAATTTTCCCTTTCATTTCATAGCGTATTTCATAACTTTTGGTCCATTACTTTGTAACATTTTAACACAGACAATATTACGTGTTTGCGTCAAATATACAGTGGATTCCCGTATAACGCGAGTTCCTACAACGCAATCCCTATAACGCGCCAAATACATATGACAAAGCAAGATAATAAATTCATTGAAAGGATCGAACCTGTATGAGCGAAGCCGATTCGACGATTGAAAATGAATATTTAATTCCAACGGAACGAAGGCGTTGGAATGTGATTTTGGACGATTCGGATAGTGACTAACAATCAAGATTGTACAAGTATTTTTCAATTTGAAAAAATGTTAAAAAGCATGATGCATAAATTTATGTAATTACATTTTTATTAAATTTCAATGAAATAAGAGATTTTTTACAAACGTTAATAATATGTTTTGTTTTCAATCATCTTCGTATATATGCCATTTATTTTTAAACTTCCGTCTTATTTGATGAAACGTACTTTACTTGCTAGGTTATACGCGTTACGTACGAGAAAACTTCCCGTACAGCTCGATTTCCTGTAACGCCAATTCATATAGCACGTAACGTATTAACCGCATTATACGAGAGTCTACTGTACACTGTAGGTGAATAAAAATACGTAAGTTCTATGGAAGGTTAGAAAAGTAAATAAATTTCTCTGTGTTATAACGTAGCGTGCGACATAGACTCGTTGGTATTTCGAAACTTCGATAATCTTTCTATTGGGAATTGCTACTGCTTATTGCTATAATTAGACTATGAATATTTGCATTTATAAGAAATTTATTAGAAATGTACAGAATGTACATAGTATCTATTATAAAGATACAGGATGTCTCATCTTTTTCCATAAAACGATGCCGGTATATTGTACCAAGTATATCAAGTAGAAGAAAGAAAAAATCATACAAATCGCACAAGTATGATGGATAATTACTCATAAGTACTTTCTTTGAAAAGATTTTCATAATTTTATGTTACGCACATTTCCGTTAAAATATTCTTCTTTTTCTACTTTTCATTATTTATTTATGCGTATAACAACATGAAACTTTGCTCAATCGCTCATTGGATAAATCCAAAAATTCTTTCAAATTGGTCATAAATGATAAACAACTGAAAATATTCACTAGAAATACGTTAAAAAAAGGTCCATCTGTGGAGTAAATTAAAAAGACACGGTTTTAAACCAAACTGTATGTATCGATGACTAATGTCTCCTCGTGAGACATCTTGCAGAGACTATAAAACCTATGACTATAAAACCATATACTTGAAACAGTATAAAACATTCGCCCATATAAACGTCAACGATTCTTTCTTATAAACATGCGTAGTCTAGTTATACGTAATATGTAATATTTTTATAATCGTCGTGTTAATGCTTACTTTCTTTTCGAAAAGGAGACCTTGTTCTAATTCACGGGGATATCCGTCAATAAGAAATCCAGTTTTTGTAGCTTTTTCCTTCTTAGCCTTTTCCATCCGTTCTCTTATCAGGTCCAGTACGATATCCTAGTAAAACAAAGAATATTTTTATACTTTTCTATCATGTACTATGTATATTTTAATTACAGCGTTCTCGTTTGTATACTTTTTATTATTTGTTTTATTTTTATTTTTTAATAGGTTATGGGTTACGAAAGTAGCTTAGGAAAAAGACCAAATACAAAAAAGATCGCTGAAACTTTTATTAGCTATAATTTTGTCCATTTCTTAAAAAATAGGCCTATTCGAATATAGTTAATAATCTTTTTTACGTTCTTTTCCATCGTTTTCGCTCATTATATACGTCAAACGTACTCGTCCGATATTAAGAGATACGCCATGTTCGAACAAAGTATGGAATAATGTAAAGACAATTTGGACGATCTTGGACTATATTGGACGATCTTTTTAAAGATCTTTTAAATGATTTACACAGAGTGTATAGATACTTGCGATAAATATTTTCTAACTCGTACACACTACTTGTACATTTCAGATCCGTTCAAAATGTTTTCAAAATGGGAAATGAAACACATGACATACGTGTGTGTATGCTATGTATATATACCATGTATTCCTAAACTATGTAGCTATTTGAAAAATTTGAAAAAAAGAGTTTCGTAATATTTTCTAGGCTTATGTTCGTTCTTTTCAAGAACGAAACAACTGAATAGAATATAGTAATATAGAATGCAGTGTTTTTCCTATAATCAATAACTTGGAAGATAATCGCATGTAAAATCGACTTTACGCGCGTCATTGAAATAATGATTTTTATGTTCGAAGATTCAGGGGTATCCATCTTCCTTACCCAATCGACCTTAAATTTTGCACAGATTAGTGATTTTTATTAATGGAAACTGTTCCGGCAGTCTGTGCGTAACGAACCGTGAAGAAGATATTTTTGCCCAAGAGTAAAAGAGTATATGTATGTACAAGCGTATAGTAGATTAGTGACGATCCATAACCTATTCTCACCAGGCCTGGTCAAATGACCGGTTTCAAAATTCCATTAAAAATTGTACATTCATCGTTATTTCTTTCGTTCGTCTAACTTCATATAAATTCTCATATTAACAAAAATCGAGGAATTGATTAATCAGATAATATAAGAATTTACATAAAGTTCGATGAACAAAAGAAATTATTCGTTGCCAAAAGTATCGCTATTGTAGCTAACATTTTCTTGCGCGTACTTGTATCGTGTTTAACTTGAAACCAACTGGCACGTTCGTCTCGAATACATCCCGGACCATCCCTGGTCAGTGGTCGTATAAAAATACTAACGCGTAAACAGCACAAACACGAGGCGGACACGGAACGGGTACCGTTGTGCGGAAATGGATCTTTAATAAGCTTGTGATTCATCTTCGGATAACGAATAAACCATCCATCGCCAGATAACATACAGGGTGCGGCTGAATAACATGTACAAGTGAACACAAAGCGAGTCCTTATAAAAAATAAATACAAAATATCGAATAAAATTTTTTCATTAAGATCTAGTTTTCGAGAAAATCGAGTTTGAAAACTTCTCAAGTATACTTGAACATGGCTAATTACCGACTGGATACGAGTAAATAATTGATAGGTTGTTATCGTAGAAGCGAAAGTATGTACAAAATATAAAATAAAATATTTTCGTTCAAGGCTTTATTTTCAAGAAAATAGAGTTCGAACATGTTTAATTAGGAATCGATCTAGTACTTACACGCGTACGATGAATTTTCAAATTTATTTTTTCTTGAGAAACAGAGCGTCTTGAGAAAAAATTTTATTGTACATTTTCCGTTTATTTTTACACGTAGAATGACCTTCTGTCGATTATACAGTTCTGTCTAGTCCAGAATTAGCTACATTCAAATATACTTGATAAATTTTCAAATTCGATTTTTTTGTAAATTAAGTCTTAAATGAAAAAATTTTATTCTATATTTTGTTCTTATTTTTTCATAAGGAATCACCTCGTGCCCGCTTGTACGTATTATTCGGCCGCACCCTGTATATCTTGTCTATAATTTTATCGCTCTACGCTTGACGATTATTTTTACAGACTTGTATCGCGTGGTTCGACATTTCTTAAAACTCATATAACGTACGATGACGTACGCGAGTTTTAGTCATAGATACCAACTTCGACCGATAACAAAGTAAACAAAAATTCACCATTTTTTATGTACCGTTATATGCATCTGTAAGAAGAGTATTCGTATTTATTACGTATGTACATATAAGTATAGTAATTATAACAATAATTGAATATTTTATAGTGAATAATAGATGATACATATATAATGTCGCTATTTGATTAAAGATCTATTATCGATAGATAGATAATGCAGAAACCGACAGAGTAAAATCTGGGAACAATCTGGAGATATTACATATGTATGTTACATACATATCTATATGTTTATAGCATTAATACATCGTTAAACAACGTCTGCACTGTTTACATATTTCGATAACTCTTTGTCATTTATTTGGTATTAGGTAGCTTCGTAAGTGCATTCCTAAAAAAAACTTGTCTTACTTGACAATGAATTTCTTCATTTGAAATCTTTTCACCTAGCTTTTATTTTTTAAAAGCTTTTGAAATATTCAGTTTGTTTGTTATAAAAAAAAATGTTTTATCAAGATCAGAATATGAGTAAGATGAAATATATTTTTTATGAGTAATTAATATTTCTTATTTACTACTACTATTTACTATTATTCCCTATACTTAATTGCTCTATCTTTAACCGATGTATTTGATATCCAGCTACAAGCAGTATCTATTATCGAGTAAAAGAATATTTAAATAACTATTTCGATTCCATTCCGAGTCGTACAACGCGTAGGATATAACAGAAAAAATCAATTGGCAAAAACAATACGAATACTTTTCAAGCAACTCACAAATTCATGGAATAATCTGACATCGTGTTTAAACATTACGAAACATTATTTACCGTTGGGACAAATAAACCTTGGGACATGGTTTCCTGTAGCGAAGCTCCTCTGGGACTACCACTGGCAACTTCTTCTCGCAGTAGATCACCGCTGCTTATGTGAAAGAATCCATATTTTGCAATTATTCGTTCGCACTGTGTTCCTTTCCCACATCCTGGTCCACCGATTATCCAGACGGTCTTCATCCTCTCAGATTTTCCCGATGCTTCTCGTACAGTGGATATAAATTCTTGTTCGAGATATAACTTGCAAATGTCCGCTACTGCCGTCTGTTTTTCGTCCTAGCAAGAATGTACCTTTTGCCCATTAATTCAATTCCATCAGATTTTGAACATTATGATGGCGATCTGTTTGGTTAGTTTCCCTAAATGATCGATACGCGAATGTTCCACGGATGATTTCACGTTGCACCAATGTGAAATATTTCACAGATTAATTAGTATACGTACATATGTATTCAATAACGTATTTGCTACCAAAAGAATTCGCACGTCATTGTATACGAAGATCACGAAAGAGGATCACACGACAAGCTCATTTTTCTCGAATTTCCGATTTTAATATCGCTTCACGACGAATTTGACTATGACAGCACGATCGTGAAAGTGAAAACAAGCCCAAAGGCGTAACGAAATCTTGACAAGGTTATAATACATATAAAAAGGGATGGGATAAGTCAAGCAGGAGTGGATACACTGATAAAAGAAGGAAAACAAGCGAAAAAGAAATGTAGAAGAAAACAGTGCAGATACAGTGAAGGGTATAAATTATAAATTCATTAGAACAACGGGAAGAAAGGAAGGAAGGAAGGAATAGCACAGATAAGATATGAAAATACAGAAAAATGGAACGTGATAGCTGAAAGAAGATGTGACCTGTGCGGGAACAGATGCGCTAAGACATCTAGTACCACATTGTAGAAAAACAGAGGGAGAAATTAGCATAGAAGACGACGCGGAAAGTAAAGGAGGTGAAAAAAGGAAAGGTGAGGATAGAAGATTTTAGAATTCAGAATTTTAAACGGAGAAGGTTAAAGATTCGCGAACCATGCCACCATATCATGTGCATTACGATTACACTACTAGTCATTTCAAACGCTAATAGCAACCGTTTTAACCTGTTAACTGCGAACTTTAGTATCAAAAATACCTTACAGGGTGCGCAGATAAAATCAAACAATGACGAGTATACACGTCAAGCGCAGTTAACTGGTTAAATACCTGGTTATCAGGGGATTAACGAAGATATCATATTCTAATTTTATCTAAGGTTTAGAAGCACGGTTTATATCTCTTTCTTACATCTCTTATTTATACTTATTATAAATATATTTATATCTATTACGGCATTGATAGACTGCTTATAAGCAAGGTGTTTGCGTTTTTATGGATTATTATTATGAATTAGCATTCTTGCGATTAGCGAAAATCGTGAAAAGACTAGAAATGAAAAAAATTGTTACACTGCGTTTTACTGATCCATACAACAGACTGCGTCGATTCAATCTTGTTATATTCGCAATATTTTCCAAAAGACAAAGCTAATCTTTAACTTTTTGAATGACATTTAGCAATTACCCAAGACATACAAGTGCTTTTGGCAAATATTAATATTATCTTTTATTATGATAGAAATATGATTAATACATATATATATATATTTCATAACCGCTTTAATTAGAACCGTTGATATGCATATATACAGCATATTTAACTACAAGCATTACGACTCGATCTAATAGATCTGATAGATCTACTGTTAAAAGTAAATAATAATTTTCGGGCACAAGTGCTTCGATTAGAAACTTGCTTTTTGTAGAAAATTTAATGTAATTAGTTTGTACTAATACACTGATACCTATATATATTTATTAATATATATTTATTAATTGTACCTTGTTATTTCGATTCCCTTGATCAATATATCTATTTTGCTTCTAATATTCTCTCTAACCGCGTATACTTCCCTTGAACTTTAAGGTAATTTTCATACATGAACGTTTTATGGTAGTAGGATTGAACGTTATGCATTAGCTTCAGCCCATTGACCACATAAATTAACGTTCGTATACGTGATTGTGTTAAAAATACTTGCTAGCGCTGGATTAAACTCATTCCCAGTCTCGAGTGCACATTACGTACGAAAGTACACATTTTTTCCTTTTTTCATCCACATTACGATGAATTATGAATTTTTACATCGCGTTAAAATAGCAAGGAAAATAATTCGTAAAAATACGAATAAATATACAAAATATTTTTACACAATTTAATATTTTTTTATCAATTTTAATACTTTTTCGTTTTCTTAATACTCGAAACAATATTACTTTTTTTATAATTTATTTTAATAGATCTAGATGCATGTTCAGTAATTTATATAATTTTGAAAACACTTGAGAAAAATACAGTGTTTATTTGTACAGCTGACTTTGTTTGTCAGATTGGCTATTATTCCATCTCGAAATGATGATATCGCTTGAACGATAAACATGATAAGTATTTCATATTTGCTCGTAATAAGGAGATTGAAATTGGCACGTTCTTTACGAAAGTAAGCTAGCCAAAAATTGCCAAAATTCTACAGTTTCTATTATTAAGAAATAAATCAAATTGCCATACTATTATCGTTCACGCTACATGTATCAAACTTCTCTATAGTGTATGCTTTCAGTAGCTTTTTTCTTACGGTTTCTAACGCAAAAAATGCTCAAAACAGACAAAATTTGTTTTACATAACGATACGAAACTAAAATTTCGTCAATTTCATTGCTGTTTGTATCTATAACTTTATTCTTAGTTAAAATAAAACACAGCTAATTTATTTATAACAGCTAAAATACAGCTTATTTATGTACTAGATATACGATTATGTATTAAATTACGTATTACCTACCTACCGCACTCAAGTATAAATACGAGGACAAACGAAATATTTATTCATCTTAAAGAAAGAGTACATGTATATATGAGAGCAAATATGAAATTTGTAATAAGTTAAAATTTTTAACTGATAGTGTACTAAACGCACTGTTATATAAATTAACTCGATATTCATTGTGATAGCCACTTATTATTATCATTTTATTGTAACGCGTATTAAATAATTGAAATGATAACGGTAATGAAAGCAAAACGAAACAGTAAAAATGGCGCGACTACAGAGCTATGAAAGCGCTATGCAGTATTTTAACAAGACAGAGAGAAACTATCGGAATAAATACAGCGACAACACATGTAACCGCTTACTTGCTACTCAAGATCCATCAGATTCAAGATTTCACTATTAACTAATAAAAGTTAAGAGAATACCTAATTAAAGCTTGTCCGTTAAAATTTTAAACATATCGATTTTTTATTGGCTCGTCGTCATCGGGTGGGAGTGATTTTACGCATGTGCAATGATGTAACATCAGCATCTTACATTCAAGATGAATACAGTACAAGTACAGTGTTACATAGTTCATGTAACTCACATCCCTGGCACCTTGAATTTCCTACCATCCTTAATATTACTACACGTAAATATCAATTTAAAAATGTGTAAAATCATTTTAGGGACGACAAGCGTGAAAAACTGCAGCACACACACAATCATATATATAATGTAAAAATCACATTTAGAAGGATAAGCATATGGAATTATATTCGGGAAATGCGATACAAATTCTTTAAGTTTTAAATATTTATTTGCTTTTACCTCGACAATAAAATTATCTTGTTCCGAAACGTACACGAATATACGATTTCGTTGAATTACACTTAAAGTTAATAGTATCGCGCAACACAAGATATACACTTTTTAGAATTTTATCGTTAATTGCCGTCAGAATTGTCAGAAACTTGCGCGCCTCGCTTAAAAGCTCTAACACGACTAGATTAATTTCAGCGCTTACACTGGTCACTCAGGGCGCAGATTATGTAGGTGGTTGTATTGGCATTAGATGTACATATATATATAAAAGCATCCGGTCGAATCTTACAAAGCGAATGCTTACAATGTTTAAAAATAAATATGCGGTAAATGTTGGACCTCAGTTTCTATTCGTGTAATCGGACCACGAATTACACCCACGCCCTCCCAACCCCAGCAATCCCTTTCGTACTGTTGACTGGTATCAGACTGTCAGCTGCTGACTCCAAATCCTGCGGTTTTCGTCTGCTTTTGGATGAACGAGCGAAATTTTCTCTTTGTTTAAATCAACGCCATCTGTCGCTTGTTTTAAAAAAGCTTACTAAAAGCTAAACTGGTGGAATGGTAATATTTATTATTTTATATATATTACTGTTAGGTAAAATAAAAGGCATACATGATATAACATTAAAAGATTGAAACAAGACTAAAGGCATTACATAAATGTTATTCATTTTAATCATAGTTATTGTAAAAAAAAATTACGCTTCCAAAGTAGCATGAAATTTTTGCTATTAAAACGTTAATACAAGAATACGTATATACGTACTACGCTGTAATCGAAAACAACAATTTTGTACAAATTTCGTTTAAACGATTTCGAATATTCGACCTTTTGTGATGGAGGTTATGTAGTAAAATATTAAAAACTAACAAAAGTAAAAAGCCGAATTATCATCTACTTTTTTCATTACTTTGTTATATTTCCTATCCATTATTAAATCATAAAATGTTACATAGTTAGGAATACAGTTAATGTAATTGCATCAATATATACGTATTAAAATGTACACATGTACATACTCCAACTCATGTAATATATTTATTCTATTTTTATGTAATTATCTATTTCAAAAATTATAATTTAAATTATCTCAAACATTAACAGGTTTAAATTCGAGATTTTTATTGGTCAGCCACTTTTTATGAAACTACTTCCGTTAAGTGTGAACGATACCTAACGCTTGTATCCTAGTAGAATCATCTCGAATACTATTTACAGGTTACTGAAGTAACTTTGCTCAAGCACAGTGAGTGAAATTTCAAGAAACTGAAAAGTTATAACGTGGGTTTATAAAAATGGTAAGCTGAGTAAATTTTTTATTTAAATTACAGAAAACATAAAACTTTTACTAAAAAATATGAATTTAGATTTATATTATGAATTTTGTTATAAACCGCTATATGTCGAAAATTAATATGATTTTATGTCAGCAAAATACAGTTCTTTTTAATAATAATGGGGAATTCTATACAAATGAGTTATTAAACTTAGAAAACTAGTAAAGCGAAATACAGAAAAATGAGTATTACATTATAGCTCTAACCTTATATGGAGATTAATTTCGGCTTACTCCCACAATGTGCATGTGGAAACAATCTAACTAATAGGTGGTGGTATTTCTAAAGTTCCAACAAAAACTGATCAGTTTTATTTACCATAAATATTTAACATGATAACAAAAGAAAAAAAATATTGTTTCTTAATTCATTTGTCTTGCTGAAATCTGACAGACATCATTAGTTTTATGCAGCCATAGTGTCATAAAAACACATGTACATGTATTAAATATAATATATTAAAAATGGGAAGATACATGAGAGTACATAATTATTGTTATTATAATCATCATTAACAATGATTATGTAGTTCATTCATATATGTGTATTTTTTTTGTAGCAACCTCAAATAATTTTACTTAAAGAAGGCACAGATGCATCACAAGGAAAACAACAGCTAATATCAAATATAAATGCATGTCAAATAGTAGTCGATGCTGTCAGAACTACTTTAGGTCCTCGAGGGATGGATAAACTTATTGTTGATCAAAATGGAAAAGCAACTATTTCGAATGATGGTGCAACCATTTTAAAATTGCTGGAAATTGTTCATCCTGCGGCAAAGACCCTAGTTGATATTGCAAAGTCTCAAGATGCAGAGGTAAATAATATGTTATAAATATAAACTCTGTAAAAACTTAAAATGTGATGTAATCAAAATATAACATTACTAGTTAATATACAGAGAACAGTATGTTAAGAACTTATAGACTGGTAACGTCTTGAAGATATGTAGTTATCTCAATAATG
Organism: Bombus impatiens; assembly: GCF_000188095.3. Classification (NCBI taxonomy): domain Eukaryota; kingdom Metazoa; phylum Arthropoda; class Insecta; order Hymenoptera; family Apidae; genus Bombus; species Bombus impatiens. The sequence continues at coordinate 1,159,066 of NT_176438.1, read as the reverse complement.
TTCAAACATTTTATTAAGTTATATCCTATATTAAACTCGTAATTGTTTTATACATGCCTCAATTTTATCATTTATTTTATAGGTTGGTGATGGTACTACGAGTGTAGTTTTATTAGCAGGAGAATTCTTGAAACAAATGAAGCCATTTATTGAAGAAGGAGTACATCCACGTATAATGATTAAAGCTCTTCGTCTTGCACTTCAAGTAGCAATTGAAAAAATAAATGCAGTAAGTGTAAAGATAGATAAGTCTGACCAAACAAAACTAGTGGAACTTTTAGAAGAGTGTGCAGCCACATCTATGAGTTCAAAATTAATTCATCAGCAAAAAGAGTTTTTCAGTCGTATGGTTGTAAAAGCTGTCATGATGCTTGATGAGATGTTACCTCTCAATATGATTGGTATTAAAAAGGTAAATTTATTTGAAAGCTAATTTACACAATATTGTGAAAAATGCTAAGTTACATTTGTTTATTATTACACATATATATATAGGTTTCTGGTGGAGCATTGGAAGATTCAGAACTGATTAAAGGTGTAGCTTTTAAGAAAACATTTTCTTATGCTGGATTTGAAATGCAACCTAAGAAATATCAAGATTGTAAAATCGCTCTATTAAATATAGAATTAGAACTTAAAGCAGAAAGAGACAATGCTGAAATACGTGTGGATAATGTTATGGAATATCAAAAAATAGTTGATGCAGAATGGCAAATTTTATATGACAAGCTTGACAAGATTCATAAGAGTGGAGCACAAGTAGTATTATCGAAATTACCAATCGGTGATGTCGCTACGCAATATTTCGCAGATCGAGACATGTTCTGCGCAGGTAGAGTTCCTGAAGAGGATTTAAAAAGGACAATGAAAGCATGTGGTGGAAGTATTCTAACAACTGTACATGACATCAAAGAATCAGATCTTGGTAGATGTGAAATGTTTGAGGAAAGACAAATTGGAGGGGAAAGGTATTTTAAATGCAACAAATAATCGGACGTTAATAATTAATGATTATTATATCAAAATAATTATTTTTAGATTTAATTTCTTCTATGAAGGATCACGTGCTAAAACATGTACATTTATACTTCGCGGAGGAGCAGAACAATTCTTAGAAGAAACAGAAAGATCTTTGCATGATGCTATCATGGTTGTTAGACGTTTGTTTAAAACAAATGCCTATGTAGCTGGTGGTGGAGCTATTGAGATGCAACTGTCGAAAACATTACGAGACTATTCTCGTGTAATAGCAGGAAAAGAACAACTTTTAATTGGAGCAATAGCTCGTGCACTTGAGGTTATTCCAAGGTACGTATTTTAGTTCAACTTTTATTTTAACATCTATAATTTTAATTTTTAAAAAAATAATAATTATACTAATTTCAGACAACTATGTGATAACGCTGGTTTTGATGCAACAAATATTTTGAACAAATTGCGACAGAAACAACATAAAGGCATGCATACTTATGGTGTTGATATCAATACCGAAGACATTGGTGATAATATGTTAGCTTATGTGTGGGAACCTGCTGTAGTAAAAATTAATGCCTTAACAGCTGCAACTGAAGCAGCATGTCTTATTTTATCTGTTGATGAAACTATAAAAAACCCCAAAAGTAGTCAGGATAATGGACCACATGCTCCAATGGGTCGTGGCATGGGAAGACCAATGTAATAATAAATCGCTTTATTAACTTAAAAAAAACATGTGCTAATGTATTGCAACAATTCGCTTATATGATTACAAATTATTCAACACAATTTTTACATACTTCTTTTCTATACTGTAATATAAGATAAAATGAATTTCAAAGTCTTGTTCCGGAAATAGTTCAATATTTTATCGCAAAAATATTTTATCACAATCAGGATAATATAGTAACATAATATTATGTTTATCGTATTTTACATACGTACGAGTTACAAGAATATCCACTTTTTATTTATAAAATTGTAAACTATTGATTTAATTGCGAAATTTAATATTAAAAGGAAAAATTCTTTTTACGCTTCACAAAAATTTAAAAGAACATGAAAATGTCGTCATTACATTATTGACCTTATAAATGTTAACATCAACGGTAACGGTAACTACAGCTTATTTGTTATTAAATTTCGCCATCATTGTATCATGAAATTCGTATAGGTCTCGATTTAGTTTTAATGTAACATTTTACATTTGCTTACTATTTTTAATAAAAAGCATTTCCTGTTTCACAAGTTTAAGTGTTGAGATAAAAATATAATATAATTTTGTTCGTTATCTTTACCTTACATTATCCTTAAAATACATATATTCTTAATTTAAATATTTAAACATTTTTACTGTAAGCTTATTCTAGGAATAAAAATTTTCACTAAAAGTTTTCATGAAGAGTATTACTGTTACTATAGTAGCAATTAAAATAACAATTATGTTCATATCAAAGTTTGTGTTTAATTACGAATCATTAACCTTCCGAAGCGAAATTCGAACTGTTGTTTCGATAATTGGAGTTGTAATGACTTGTAGATTTGTAGACAACTTCATTTGTGTAACCAGTTATGACAGATTAATTTTGCCTGTGTTCGAGTTCGAAGGAAACAGAATGAGTTATATGCTGTTTGTAAATAAAGCGTGGTGTAAATAGTGTGATCGTTAATTACAAAAAACACATATTTTATGTGAATTTGTTATGAGATATATGAAACATATCTACCCGATTAATATGAACAAAATTTTGATTTAAGAAAATTGATTGCTTATAACTTTTTTCCAATTAGTATAGGGAATCGGTAAATATGAAAATCGAAAGATTTTGGAAACGTCGATTTTTGCGAAAAAAGTTGAAATATACGTTAATTTGTGTATTCATAGTTTCTATTATTTTCGTTGCTCATCAGTTAGTTTACTTTAAAAAACTTAATCAAGTGATCGTAGGAAAATACATTAGTGGATCTGTACGAAAAACTAATTATATCGATGGTAAAATGAGTTCAAGATGGAATGAACCATTGCATTCAAAATTACTTCGCGATAAAAAAGGTCGAACTGTATCGTTACGTGGAACGCGTGATCAAGATATTTCAAAATACTTGCCAAATGTACGGGGGAAATTTGTTTGTTTTACTTCAAAAGACGAAATAGACTTTTTTAAAATTAATGATAACTACTGTGATTGTCCTTTGGATGGTAGTGATGAACCTGGTACCAATGCATGTAATAATGGTGCCTTTAATTGTGAACTTTCATCCTTGCAATTTATAGGTATACTTAATAATTTAAATTTCATTATATAATATTTATTTTTCTATTAATGACATTATGATTATTTTTGAACAAGTCCCAATAAAAATACCATCTTATAAAGTTAATGATGGATATTGTGATTGTTGCGATGGATCTGATGAATGGGCTGAAGTTAAATTATCACGCTTAAATAATGGTAACTATTTTTATTAAGAAAACTATATAAATTTAATTATTTAACGACAATTTGTTTCAGAATCTGGAAGTATAATTTACTATCGTACAAAATGTCCAAATAGATGCTAGGAAAATTCAAATTAATATCACAGAATATTTATTTTGTATGGATTATTATCTAAATTAATATCTCTATATTGTAGATAAAGCTTTACAGTGTATCAAAGTTATTTTCTAAACTTTTTTTGTAAAATTTATATATTACTTGTAATATTATATAATATTAAGGGTATGTTACTTAAGTTATTGAAAAGATATTTCAAAATTTAGTAAAAATTCTGTTTAGATGATGCATTAATAATATGTTACAAAATTTGTCATAAAACATATTTTATGTTCATATTAAGTTATCATATGAAAATAATATTTTAGCATTAATATATGATGCTAGATATATCATCAATATTTATTTTTATATTCACTATACATGCATAAATGTTGAATTAAAGAGCTAAATGCGATTTATAAAAAGAATTTGAATATAAATTATAATTAAAATTTTATATCATCTTGTTACAATTATGGATTTCCTTATTCAGTTGCTGTATGAACATACAATTTTTTAATTATACAGGGTGATTCCGGGTGGGTGATACAACAGGGCTGGTGATGATTCTATATGAAAAAATAAGCTGAAAATATAGAATAAAATTTTTTCATGCGATGCTTTCTTTCCGAGAAAATCGGATTTACTCGAATATATTTAAACTTGGCTAAGTATCGACTAGATATGAGCAAATCAACAGGAGGTTATTCTACACACGAAAATAAATTAAAAATAAAATAATGTAAAATTAAATTTTTCAATTTAAAACCTTATTTTCAAGAAAATAAAGTTTAAACATGTTCGGTTAAGAACCTGATCTTGTACAAGCACAAGATACATTTTCAAATCTATTTTTCTCTGAGATAAAGCTTCCTGCAGAAAGATTTGTTTTATATTTTCAACTTATATTCATATGCAGTTTAGCCTCCTATCAATTATTAATTCCTCTTCAGTCCGGTACTAGCCAAGTTTAAGCATACTTGTCAAATCTTCAAACTTGATTTTTTCAAAAACAGAGCATCATATGAAAAAAATTTATCCTACATTTTCGACTTATCTTTTCACGTAGAGTTATCTTCTACCAAGTTACACATCCCTCCAGCCTCTCCCTTATATGGTAATACAAAATTGATATTTTATACTTAATTCAAATAATTCTATCATATGCTCTACCATAAAAAAAATTTCTATGGAATGTGATACTGTATTTAAGAGGTTCATATATTTTCATATCACCTAATTAATGAAATCAAACATCAGAAATCATTATAGATATTTTCCATTTAATGTTATCACTATAAATGACGTTACTGTGTACATAATATTACTGTGTATAATTCCGAATAACTTTAAGAACATTAAAATGATTTTGTAAACTTCTTGTTTTATCTGTGAAATGTAAAGTCCGTTTTATAGGAATTCCTAAATTTCGTAAAATATTACAAAAATGGCTTTCTTCTTCACCAATCCATGGACGATGAGAATCTTGAACTTGATATGGTGTAACATGAACATTAACATCTATCCCTACAATAATATATATCAACGTTTAATATAAAGTTAACAAAGCATTTAATAAATATATTGTAAAGGCTTCAAGTTCAATAAATAGTATTACTTAATTTTGCAAAAGATTCTAATATGGATTTCTCCACAATCCATGTATCCTTAGAACCTGCATGTCCACCATCCAACCACCACATGCTTTCAATAAGACGTATAAAGTTATTAATTTCAATATCAGGATCTAATTTATTTTGGTAATAATGAAACTCATGGAGTAATTGATTTAAAACAATACAACCTTTGCTAAAGCCAACTAATGTTAGTTTTGCTTTCTCAATATTCAAGTGAGTAAATTCCTAAACATCAAATATATTTGTATTAATTAAAAATCATAAATTTACAGTTCATAATTTATAGTATGTATACCTTGTCTGTATTATATGTATTAATTCTATTTACAGAAAATTTAAGTAATTCTTGTAAATGTTTTAAAGCATTATGTGTTGGACAAAATAATGGTATACCATATTCTTTTGATGGTACAAAGTTATCAAAATAACTTAACGTTTCTAATACCCTAAAACAATATTGCAGCTAATAATAATAAAAATCAAATATATCATTTTTAACATAGCTTATAAATATCACCTAGATGGTCGAATTAAAAACACATGTTTTTTAGGAAAGCTAATAGTAAGTATCTTGGCTGTATTTTCTAAACTCCATTCTATATACGTTTTGCTACCTGCATGTTTCATGTTTTCTTGAGTGTCCTATAATAAAAATGTGTTCATATAAATATTTATACACTGTACTATATTATTGTTTAATAGAGCTATTTAATTTAGTTATGCAAAGCATTTTATGTACCTGAATATCACCTCCAAAATATAAAAGAACATCCTGACTTGATGGTAATATCGGACTTGAATAAATTATATCATCAAATCGACCGGCAATTCCGGGAACATTTTTCCAAATCCAAATTTTAGATGACATAATGTTCCGAGATGATTTTATACAATAAGGTTAGAATAAAAGTAAGTATAATAAATTACATTATTATATTTATCCAATTTGTGAATATAACAAATTACATTATGATATTCTCCTAATTTGTGAATATAACAAATTACATTATCGCAAAATTATTTTATAATTCCTTCGCAATTATACACACTTGTTTAATGCTAATGTCTACTACATAATAATACGAATATTAGTGCTAAAGAACGGCGGATTTGTTAAATGGCTGCAATATTGTAGTTTTACTTGAATTTATATTTATATTTTATATTTTTTCAACAATTTAGTACTTCAATGTAGCTGTTCCTGTTGAATAAAATTGACGTATTGAATAAAATTGACATATACGTAAGACGTGGAATATGACCAAATTTACTTAAGGATTCTATAAATTTTTGTGATGCCAAACCATATGATCTTTATGTTGCAATAACAAAACGATATGCATTTAAATTTTTATATAAAATGGAGTTAATATAATTATTTTGAGTATAAAACATATGTATACAAATTATGTACAATTTTAAAAGTACCATTTTGAATTTGAGTTTCGTCGTGAATAAAGTCCAACAATTATTACGTAAGATATTACAAAAATAGAGAACGTCGATTTCAAATTTTATTACGTTTGCAGTAAATGTTAAATATTTTAATATTATTTAAATAATCAAAATTATGTGCCTTTAAATTGTATGACATAACCCAAATCTATACGTATCCTTTTCAGTTTTAAAAAGATATAAATCAAAGCTAGTCATGCACTGTGATTCAAACTTTACAACGGTGTGGGATCCTCTTCAAATATTTAATTATACACATTATAAGTACGCTGTTGTTATACTGAACAGTCCACTTTATTGGAAAGATAATACTTTACTTCAAATTTGGAAAAGAGGTATGTTTTCTGTGCTTAAAACTAGTTGAATAACAAATAAAGAAGATTACATATATTTGGCAATCTTTGTTAAAAATAATTCATTCAGAAGTGTATGCTATTCAGCTCAGGTTAATGTTACTGTTGATGGTGGAACGTACAGATGGCTACATTATTTAGAAGAGCAAGGTATTGATTTATTAAATGAAGATAATACTGAATATGTACCAAATTTAATTACTGGTGATATGGATAGTTGCTCTCCTTTAATTCTTGAAAAACTAAAGAGTATGGGCTCGATGATTATTAAAACACCTGATCAAGATCACACAGACTATACGAAAGCTTTGCTTCAATTGGGACAATATGCTAAAAAAGAAGATATAGAGGTAATGTAGAATATTTTATAAGATTTGTTGAGTGAATTATACTCAATAATGAGACGATTACTGTTTACAGTTAAATGGAATATACGTGTTTGCAGACACTTCAGGGAGATTTGATCATATCATGGGAAATATTAATACACTTTATAGAAGCGATAAGATTATTGAACATGTACAAGTAATTATTACTTGTTTAATTGTAACTTAGATTTATTTTAAGATATTTTCATTTATTAAATTTTATGTATTTTTTAGGTGATTCAAATTGCAAACAATTCATTGACATGGGTTTTAAGACCGGGTCTTCATAGTATAATCATTCCTAAAATTTTGGTAGAAAACAATAGCTGGTGTGGACTGTTACCAATTGGTGCACCTGTTAACAGTATAATAACAACTGGTTTGAAATGGAATTTAAGTATGTATTGATCAATTTAATGAAAGTGATATGTTTGAATCGGTTCAGTATTATAGAAAAAAAATGTGTTTCATCTCTTAGACAATGCAACATTACAATTTGGGAGTCTTGTGAGTTCTTCAAATACATATGACAATTGCTCTGAAGTAACTATAAATACAGATTCACCTGTGATATGGACTATGGGTATAGAACCACTTCAAAAGAATACAAGTAATTATGAAATATCACAAAATACTTGATGGCATTCTGTGTTAATCGTTTTTCAATATTTTCTGTACATTTGAAAATATGTGTTATAGAATTAATAATATTTATAATACTATAATATAATAATATGTACTTGAACATTTTCTAAAGTTGCTGTATATGCAACTGATGAATTTCATTATAATAGAAAAAGCTAGACAAATTTCTCTGAATTCAAATTGACAAAAATATCAAAGTAGATATTTCTTTATTTGTTCAGCATAATTTATATTTATAAGCTTATAAGGTTTATGGAAAGTTAGATATTTTTTATATAAAGTTATAAAGGTTCAAGAACAATATTTCAAAATTTTGAAACTTTAGGTCTTACTAAAACGTTTTATTTTTTATTATACGATTTTAAAAATATGTTATGCTTATTGTTTAAATAACATGTAAAAGAAATGTATATACTAGATATATTATTAGACTCTTTGTTAATAACACAAGTGGTACATTTGTTCTTTTCAACCATAATAATATATGATTGAAAAGTAGAAAATTTATAAGGTGACAAGTAAACTTTTTAAGTTTATAATTTAATGCTGGTGTTTATTACCATGACAAAATTTGCAAAGGCAATTTATAATTTTAATAATTTTTATTTTGATATATTGTTGATATTAAACATATAAATATGTTTGATCATTTTTTAATTTATATGTACTTAATAAAAGCTAAAATTTCATTAAGATAATACGCTATAACTCTTTGGTATATTATTTATTTAATAATAATTGGCATAAGTAATTGTGTACATATAAAAAAAGATGAAAATTCAAATTTACTACAATAGTTTCTTTTCCATTTGAAAATTCTATTTAAAAGCTGAATTTTTTATATGACATAAAATAGAATTGTATTTAAGAATTGTACTTAAGAAAATTATTTGTATAACTGTTATAAAAGATTATTTCAAAGCATTAAATAATTTGTAGTAATCTTCAATCCAGGTAAATTTTCGAAAAAGACAAAGAGACGGAATGTTTATATATAAAACCAAATTCCATTGACTATAAATCATGAAATTCAAAACTAGTATTTTCTATATTCCCCTAAATTTCACACTTTAAGTTATTAGTAACAGTAAACTATATTTTTGGATTAATACATAATGAAAATTGACATATTCTTTAAATGTTTCCTATGTTTAATCTTAGTCTTTTCTTTCGAGGTTATATAACAATTAGGAATATACATATGTATATAATTTGTATATAATATGTGTATTGTATATGATCTATGGTGATTAGACATGTGATCGATGATTAGTTAGTCAAAATAATATTAATAAGTACCGGTCAATGGAGTGTTTCTCAATTAAATCAAGCATATAACGATAATAATGTGGTGTAAAAAGAAAAATTGAAAAATTAATGTTATAAAGGTCGGAAAATTATTAACTGTTTATGTATATGTATGTACGCACATGAACAAAAATGATAATTAGTTGTCTTTATTTTGTTTAAAAAATGACATTGTACTATTGCACATATTAAGATGTAACTAAGTAAATAATGTCAATTCAAAATATGTATTTATTTATATTTATTGTATATAACACACCAATTATAGACTATGGATTTTGTAATTAAAAAATATCAATACATAAAAATCTCGAATTTTATCATTATCATTTTATAATTTTTAATTCCATACAAATTGGATAGAAAAGACACTTAATATGTATGACGTTTTGCATGTATCTAAACTGTTTATGATTTGAAAAAACGACGTGACTGGAATATTTTAAATATAGATAAGTATTTAATCATCGGAATAGTTAAAAAATTCAATTATGGCATGATTATTTTCTAAATACTTATATTCACAACCCTATGTGTATAATATCCTGCATATTACAGTTGATAGTCCAATTTCATAGCTCTGTATAAAATTGTACATACGTATTTACTTTGGAAGAAAACAATCTTTATATACAGTTAATTAATCACAAAAGCAATCGTAGGAGCCCTTCATTTCTGATTTATAATCTCCTTATAAAAGTCTTGTTTCTTATTTCAAATTGTTGAGCTCGATGTTCACGATTTATTTGAGCATCATATGTATCTAATTTGAAACTCGTTACTTCAACTGATTTGCTCAATGAAATCCCCAATGAAGTCCTTGACCGAGTCAATGGTTTCCGTAGAATCAATCAATTTGTCCTTTTAGTAGTGTCACCGTTCTTCCGTTGCACTCATAACGCGTTGCATTTAATAGAAAGATATACCACTATCAGTTTTAACAATAATCTAGACGAACGTATGGTAACGATATAGAATTCCCTTCAAATTTTATATCTTCCACTTTTTTATTTCCCAAAAACCATCACAAATAATTTACTTTTCAGATATTTCAATTTGATGACACGTAATAGATACTAAGAGCTGTAGTTAAAGAGTAACGAACAATTTTGCTTATTATTATCAACTTTACTGTAAATCTTTATACTGGGTATATGTCTGCGCGCGCGCGCGTACGTGACAAATCTTTATACATATAAAACTGTCTAGAATGTGTCTATCATACTCAAAGATAGCTGATAATAACATGTATACTAGCAGTCATAGTTTATAATCTTCATTATTATTTAAAGTTATAATAATATAATACAATTATATTACAACTGTCAATATAATAATAATAATAATATAAAAATCGATGTATAATTTGATTTTATCTACATACTTACATTGTAAAATCAGCACGCACGTGCAGACGCGATTAGTCGAAGCGGGGGAAGTAAACCACTAAAATACGGACTTACGTGTGCACACACACACACACACACATACATACATGTCACAACGATCAGCTGTAGCGATGTTTACATTTGTTGGCATCCTCGACGACGGTGTACCGCATGGTGGGGTCGCGGCCACTGGCCAGTTTCTTGCGGTCTTTCGAACGGTTGGTATCGTTTTCGTCGTAGTTTTCTTAATCTAATTACTAATCATCACTGTTAATCGTTCGCGTGTTTACGGTGAAAGTTTCACAAGGATATAAAGTGTGGCGTGGTGGATGTGTCAAATGTGTTATCATTGGTCTAATAATCGAAAGAAATCGGTAAGTTGTTGAGATCGTTTTTGAGATATCTGAAAATATTTGACGTAAAGTTCATCGTGTAACTAATTGTAAGTACATATATACATTTATTTCAAATGGTTCACTGATATTACATACTGTACCATGCGTACTACACCATTACTGATTGAAATACGAAATATTATAAAGACGAGCAGCAAGGGTTCGTTGGTATACATATACATACATATATGCACATGTTTGAATGTATTCTATCTATCATTCGAATTATCGAATATACATATTGTGTGTTACGTAGTCGTAGTACTAGTCGGTGCAGTCGGTTTTTCGTTACGCGATATCGCGTGGCAGTGCTGCTGCTGCGCTGTTTCGCGGTTTTCGAAACACAAGATATGTGCATCGAACTCTTTACCGTTATCTCATCGCGTGCATTTTCGCATGGCTAACAATCATCGGCAATAATTCCTTGAAAGTACTTAATCTCCACGGACACCACTATGTGAGCGTTGTTTAATTGGACCTTGGTGATCTTCTATCTTAGGCTACGCGCATATTTTCCATCGATGGTAACTTTTCAATTAGCTTTCGGTCAAGGTGAACCGCGCCGCAAACAATTGTGTTCGATTCTTCCGTGACGTTTTGCGTGCTTTAACAAGAGTAGTGCCGTTTGGCCCGAGTACTGTGCCTTGCTACCAAAATGGTGTCAGACACCGAGTGTAAATAACCTTATGAACGTAAGAATAGACGTACGAGACGAATTGGGTTTATATATCTGTTGCGCCGAAGCCGAAGAAAGCGTTCTTGTGTGTATTAGACTCAGGGGAATAGTTGGTACGCGTTTTGGCAACCGTTCTTACTAGATTTCGCACAGATGTATCGAAAGAAATTTCTGACACGGTTACCTAGATTTTCGAAACGCCAATAATTAATTCATAATAGGTGGTAACGAAAATAATTCTGTTTTAAACATACGTTTCTTATTTAATTTTGAATTATTATTTAAATTTTAAATTTGAATTTTTGCTGAATTACAAATGATTAAGTACTTTGTGGAAATTTTAGAAACTTTTAAATCTATAACGTGCGTTAACGTACTAACGTTTTAAAGAAACATTTATATATTCATTTTAGACGAATAATTAATATGCGTTGCGTAAGGTATCAGAGACGTAAATACGGGTCCATAAATTTCAATCTTTTAAGTTATTTTAAACGCAGGAGATAATTTTAACAAATTATTATCAGGAATTTGAACGTTACTGCGTCGCGTAGGCTTATATTGGATATTTGCGTTAAGAGATTATTAACATTCTCAGCTTTTTGAAAAATCATATCGGTAAGAATGTGTTTCATATAACGCTCACGCGAATTAAATTTTAATGTATGCGTTATATTATATGTAGGCATGGAAACGATTAATATATTATTTAAAATCATTAAGAAATTTCTATTACTTCGTACATTTATAAGATATGACGTTATTTATATTAAATCTTATACTTGTAGGTATATATATATATATTTAGGAGTCATAGTCAAAGTGAGCGTAAATTAAAAAATATTAGATAATATAAATAGTTTCTTAATATTAATATTTAATTAATTATTCATAGATACGACTGAGTAGAAATAATATTATCAGAATATGATCTGCTACAATCAAATAAATTCATATTATTTTAACAACTTCATTACTTAAAATATAATTCTTAAATAAACGAAATATGCTTCAGAATCAAATTCTAGGATTGAAAGCGCATACGGAGTTAAATAGTGATAAAAGTAAAATATTAGAGAAGTTCGTATAGCGTGATATAAGAAATTTTAACTCTTGTCGATGCCGATATTGACGATACAGTTAACCATAAACTATAGTATATTTCTAAAATGAAACAAGAGTGATCAAAGGGTTAAAACACAGTTTATACCTAAACACTCTTATTTTATAGTTATACAGTACATATACATTATATATATGTAAAAGTTACAAGATACTTGGTAAAAGATTAATATACAACATGAATACTAACCTTGTTTCATATAGAAATTAAATGAAATCGAATAAAATATACAATGTTTTTGGGATATATATATAAAAATGAAGTAAACTACACAGTTTTCTTTGTTCTTTTTTCTCTACTCTCGCCGTCGCATCGCTCTCTTCACACAGCTCTCTAGTCGACTAATCTGTTCACATTTCGTACCCGCTCATGCTCGTAACTTATAACACATAGTGTCATCTCCTTCATGGCAACCTCTAATAACAAAATTCTCTAGGAGTATACTAAAATGATATTCTTCCAACAAGTCTCATAACAGTGCTAATGAAATTTCACAATGTTTCGTCTAACGTACACGTAATATGTAAATTTGTAAAGGGTGTCTACAGGTGTTGGAATATTTTCACGAGGTTATGTACATGATATGTATATGTATGAGAATATTCTATTGCAGGTGTTGAAATACTTTTTGAGCCACTGTGTATTACTATCGAAGAGTTACGCGAGATGTGTCGTCGTGTGTAGCCATTCGCGACAACGAACGAGAACATTGTACGAACATGCAAATGAATTGCAGACGGTGTTTGCGTGTAGTTGAAGTACGAAATCTATGCGTACAAAGTTAGAACGATCGTACGAGTATTTGCGCGCGCACACGTTCGCGGCCAGCTGTGTGAGAACAAAACTTGGCGCCGTTGTCTTGCATCAGCGATGCTAAAGTAATAAGGCGGTCGTGAATGTCAACATCGTCTAGACAGGCGGTAGAATCTTTTGGCAGGTGGAAAGAGCGGAAAATCTAGGAGCGTCTGACTGCAAAACGTTTTTACTAGTCGTATTCCCTTCTTCTTCATCCTTCCTTTTTTAATTAGACATAGAGTCCGCTGTTAATTCACCACCGTCTGCGTCGCGTTGCGTCGCAGAAAACACTGAGATATAAATAAAGCGGATAATATCGATTTTTCCAGGCATAGGGGAATAAAACCGAAGGGTGACCGTCGCAGGAATTGCAATCGATACCATTATCGTGTCAATCATCTGTTCCATCCTTTTTTACCTGTTAATAATCGTACAAGATTTTCACGCGAATTACATTTTCTGAATACTTACCATAGGATACTGTCATAAATCATAAACATATTATACTTACTATCTCTCAAAAGTATCCCAACAGCTGCTCATTTTTGGCAATATGTAACTTAATGACGGAATAAAAAATTATGTATTGATAAATATGTAATGATTACGCTCTGTATTATTATTTTACTATTATGCCATGATGAAATTAGGTTTAAGTAAGTAATAGATATGTAATGACATTTGCGAGAATAAATCAAAAGATTCAATGACAGTGTGTAATATGAGCTTGGTATTAAAAATAACGTTTGATAATAAACCATTAAATATTCCGGCTTATTAATATAATGTAATGTACTTTGCTAACATCTATCAAGTATCTTTTTTCAATGAATATTTTCCGATTTATATATCTATGAGGACACATTCAATTTTATTTTAAACTTTATTTAATATATATATATACATAACTGTAATAATTGTGGCTTACTATAGAACTAATGAAGTTTCAAATTACTTTATTCAAACTTCTATAGTATTGCATATATATTTATAAAAGATTCCTACGGATATTCAAATCCTTTCGTGATCCACTGTACATAATGTATGGGTGAATGAGAATAAGTCTCTCGTTGTCGATTAATCAAACTCCGTTCGATACTGCGGAACTCGGCGGATGAAATCCTGTAATTTTCATGATAATCATAGACTTGGACAACTTTGATGTTGCGGATAAGATGAAACGAAGGAAACAGAGAAAATGTTGTCTGGAGAAAGTGAAGTTTAAATTGTAAAGAAAGAGCATATTTTAATAATTAGCGTTTCTTTTCGATATATGTACGTTCTGCAGGAATTTGATAAATTTTGTTTATCAAGAGATCGAAACTGATAAGGGAGACGTTTCGTTAAAAATATGATGTTTTAATAAATACCGAGTCATTTATCACTGTTTTAAATGTTGTTATATCACAAAAAAGTTAATTTCCTTCCTCTCGAACAATTTTTTCCATTCACAACGATTAATCTTCTTCTTTATTTAATTGAAATAGAACACAATTGTCATAATATGTATTCATAAACGTTTCGTATAAAACAGTTAATGATATATGTTTCGTGTAACACGCATAACATTATTATTCGTAAAATGTGTGTATCTACAAGTGCTGGAATACTTTCGCGTGACTGAGCAAGTAATAGATGATTTATGATAAAATACATAGAAACAAAAAACAGCGAGAAGCATTACCTTTGTACTATCAGCACATGTCATAATATTTATGTTCATCGTTGATGAGGTTAGGTTGGGGTTAGATATTTATATCTATAGATTTCTGAGTGTATAATTTTTAGTTTACGATAAATATTGCTTAAATGAATTTATCGATTTCAATTTATTCGTTTCATAAGAATCATAAAGATATTGTTTGAATGTTCACGTTCAATATAGAATATTCCGTGATACCTAAAATGCATCGTCGGACGAACTTGATAATACCACGGGCGAGTTGATAACACGCGAGACACGATTTCCAGATTGAAGTTGGTTCGTTTGCGTAGTTAGTAGTTTCACCGTTCGACATTTCGATTTGAAATTACCGGAATGTGGACTATCCAATAAACGCGGTCTTCAACTCGATTGCAAATAGTTAAAGACGGTCGTTGCATATTTTCCATACCTTGCATCAATAAGCAACACTTCTCGTCTTGTTTCCTGTTTCTCGTGAGACGATTGCTATGCACGAACGCCTTTATGCGAAGCATATTTTTTTTATTCCTTAATCGTTTCTCGCATAATACACTAGAGCACAAATGCAAATGCGATGGGGAAAAACGTTACGTGGTATCGATAGTCGGTCACTTGAAATATCATTAATAATTAATGTATTTCAATTTTATTGTATAATAAACATACGTAGTGAAATTTTCTCAGTATCTCGCGATATCTTAACTGTACTTTATGAAACCGAACACAACCAATCAAATGAATGTTATAAAGAGAAGTTAAGGATACGAAGTTGTGTAACAACTTTTCAACAGATAATTTCTTTTATGGAATTCACCTGTCCGGAATATGCAGTCAGTCACAAAACTCTATCTACGTCCTATAAGTATAAAATATTATGATAGGAACATCAACTCTACGAATTTTTTGGACATGTTAAGAGATATGTATGTATATTGTTAAAATGATCAAACACAATTTATTCTCTTTCATCTTTATTAAGGGAATGGGAGTAAAAAGATATAAAATACGATATTGTAAAAATTACATACATTTGTGATACGTTGGTGAAATCTTAAAAACAATGGGCTTAATTAGATAATTATATTAATATCTTGTAATTTATGCCGCTATCGAATTTTACTAGAGTACCGGAAATCTAATAATTAAACTGTAGATATTTATGTAAATTTATATTTTTATAAACACTACTGAAAGATAAAAACTAAGAGGTTAAGCGGCATTTTATCCGTGTAAGATATTATACATGTACAGGATATTCCGCATAAAGTGGACAAGCGACTAGTTGATGATCAATACGTACAAAAATAAGCCTAAAATGTAGGATAAAATATTTCATTTAAGGCTTTCTTATGAAATATATTACGACAAAATAATGTTTTTTGTGCATTGTGTAACATTCCTAATCCCTTTCACATTCACAAACGCAAGGTCTTACAAATTTATTTTTATGCAAATCATAGCAGTTCTAATAAAAAGGCACACACGAGTTATCTCGTCCAAAGCCTCGCATGAACATTGAGACATTTTCAGACAACGCGAGGTATTTCGTCCTCCAATGCGAATTTTATTCTACATTTCATTTTCACACGTAGAATCGCCGCCTTGTCCGTATACGCTTGATACCCTATATGTATTTGTATATTTATATATAATCTTTGGTTACGTATTACAGTAGCCGTACATAGTACAGTAGCACTCGGTATAATGTATGTACATATATATGATTTATGTTTTACAACTTAATATCGTATATGTAATTACAACTTATAAATTAGCTAACTGAACGCGTGCTCTTCGCATTGTACGCGGAAACTTGTTGCAACGGAAAACATTCTTTTATTCCATTGCTTCGTGCACGTACGATGTACACCGTGCGCGACCACCAGGTGGCGCCAATATATCACAATCTACGAATATTAACGATTACATATACAACAACGATAAGGAGTATTGCATTTTAGATATTTTATATAATCTTGCATGTGTATTTAAATTTTAAACAATAGACAGTAAAAATAGATTACATGAATATCTTTATACTATAGATACGTAGAATGTCAATAGGCGAGGACGTTGCTTTATCTTGCATGACATCGAATAGAAAATTTAGTTCTGATAAAAAACTCGTTTCGTTCGCGTGCTCGTTACGTTTCGCTTTTCTTACTCTCATAAAATTTTACCCACACGCGATTCGGTCTATGTCATGGTTAATACTGTATCACTGGATTTCTTCAATAACTGTTTAGTAATTCTAGGTTTCTATGGATGGCTGCATTTGTGACGCATCAGACAACGTCAAGCATTAATTTGACAACAAGTTTGGTTTGGAATCTTTATTGAATCTATATTAGAATCTAGAATTTTCAAATTTGAATTACTGACTTCGCACTGACTTCAGGATAGTTTTATAGATATTTAATTTGTCGTATAGTGATAATTAAGATTTCATACTAATTAACCAGTAAATTTTACGTAGTTTGATATGCAGCTCTCCCCTCTTGGTTTTTATGTGCTCTTCCCATTACATTAACCTTCTGTTCAAATGCATTCCAAGGTACATACCGGACTCTACAAATGGCAAAAGTTGGTCATACAACTTGACACTGGGACAGTTCCCTTCTCTTCTAGCAAAAGTGATATGCACAGAGTTTGTTTCATTGGCTTATATTTGCCACGTATTCAGTCAGCCTTGTGTATGTCTCTAATTCCTTTCTCAAACATTTTAGATGCTACCTTGGGATCTAGATTAATTGCGAGTATCGCTATATCATTGGCGATCGTAGCTACCGTGATATTTCTTCGCATAGAAATTCGCGTGTACAACGTGTACAATGTACAATATACAACATTGACCCAAATAACCTCGTGGCACTTCAGATATGATGGGATAGGATTTCGATAGCTTATGGTCATGTTCGTGACATATGTAAAATCGTCTATTGCTTAAATGCGATTTCAAAAGTAAAAAGTACTAGAAAGTATTAGAATTATTTAAATTTTCTAAACAGGGATGGCAGACTTTGAGACGGAAACTTGTATATTTAGGACGACTGTTCGGCGGTACGTCTTTTCCTCTAGCGCGTTTGAGGTTACTCATTGATTTGTTCAACCGGTAAGTGATTATTTTTAAAACCGAACATATGGATAATAAATCGTCAAATAAAATTACATTACGAAAAAGCTCGCATCAAAAAATCCAATCATCTCAACGACGCATTACCCAGATATTTATTGTTTAATAATATTAGATTGTCCGAAAAGTTTCTTTCGTTTTACAAGGAAATAATAAATGCACAACATTTTTTGTTTTATATTATTTTATTGAATTATACAGGGTTTTATTAAAAATTGTTTTTTTAATTTTTTTTTTAATTTTTCTATCGAGACAACCATCTACAGTGAGATCCGTTATAACGTACCCTACGCGTACCGAGCGAAAATTCAAAGTCGATTTTCTCGAAAATAAAGCCTCAAACGAAAAATTTTTATTCTATATTTTCGACTTCTTTTTTCGCGTAGAATCACCCCCTTTCCGCTTGTGCCACCAGTTACTAACCACCTTGCATATGATCAGAACATGTTCCATTGGAACAAAATGTTGTGTATTTATTATTTTCTTATAAAACGAAAGAAACTTTTGGCACAACCTAATATATATAGATAATACCTGGCGATCTTAAAAATGAAGATGTTGTAGGCATAGGTATAACGATAAATCAAATACGAATACCTGTGATGTGAGAATGTTTACGTAATTTGGTAAATTGTATAAAATGTTATGTTATGATGACAAGTTAAACGGTTCCTAATAAATAAAAATATCTGCTTCTCTCAACAAAGGAAAAGATACAAAGGGGATTCGCCGCTTCGTTAGTCACGAAATCCTATATACACTCTGGAGGCTGAACTTTATATTTACATATATTCGGCTTGTCCAAAAGTACTGGAAAACGCAACATTGTCAAAAGATCGTATCGTACTTAAGTACACGTCAGCATGAAGTGACTTTGAACTTACTCGGTATCTATATCTACATATAGTGTGTGCATATAAAATGTGTGTGTGTATCTGAGCTAATCTTAAAAAGCATTGCTCATGATGTCGAATAAGGTTTAACTGTACGAAAGATTTCTTGCCTTATACTGCCCAAAACCGTTAAAGACATATACATGCATGTATGTATTAGAACGATGCGTATGGAAGAATTGTTGAGCATGCGAAGTTTAGAAAAGGTCCGCGACACCATACTTGTATGTAGATGTCTCTAGAAGATAGTCCACGGTAAGCGTTTTTATGTTATAGTTTCGTTGATTGTTCGATTTCGATGTGGTTTTTTTCATTGTTTCGAGTAGTTCTTTGGGAGTATACCTTTAAAGTATAAAGCACCAGGATATGACCATAGGCAAGGGGGTTGAATAGGAGTCAAAAATACGAAACACAGTTTACGGATATTCGCAACGCAACACGCAACAGCGACCTTGTTAGCTGCGATCGTATTTTGTTTATAATCACTGCCACGATATATGTATATAACGAGGCAATACGATCCCTCCTCCGAGCAATGTCTTTCTCTTTTCGACGTGTGGCCGAAGTCAGAAGTCAGAAGCTTTACGATTCACGAGTCTCGACTTCGCTGCATGCGTCTGTGTGGTAATCGGTGTTGTTCCACGGACCGATAGAAATTTACGAAATAGTTAACCGTATTATTACAAGAAAAAAGAAAAGTATGTATGTATATGTGTGAGGTCTTGGGTAAAGACCGGATCAGCATATTTCCAGAAGGAATTAAACAAATATTAAGTATTAAATTGATAAAAGTTTGGGAACGAAGTTACATCAGAAATTACGAAAATTCTGATTTCGATTCAAAAAAATCGGAAAAAATTAATACGATATTATGGTTATCTATGTTTTTTTGAATTCTTGGATGGTATAACAAGTATACGTAAATTTTTATGGAATTTTATTTTCTATTTCTTTGTATAGCAACTTGTATTATTATTCTCTCGAAAACGAAACCTCGGATAAACAAACGTTATATTAAAATTTTCTACTCATTTCTCCACAGAAAATTATCTCCTTTCCGGTTGTATGAACAACAACTTTCACTTCACCCTATATTTTGCTATTTCTTTCGTTGGTATATTATCGACCGTTTCTAGTACTTATCCATTTGTGATAATTTGTGTAGCTTTAATCCTTACTATGGTATATTATACAACATCGGAGCCAATAGAAAAGATTTCTTCTAAACAAAAATTTTTGTCGTCATAGAAAAACTCGATTGAATTAAAAACGATGTAGAGTCTAGAAGCAAGTTAAAAATTGTCCATCGTAAATGTTTATACTTGAAAATTCAGGTGGTCTACACAGTTTAGTTGCTCGTTGAACAGGCTTTTTCCTTGAAAACTCTGAAACTTTTAGCTGGTTTTGCACCATATAGAAAGAAAAGAGGCCAGACGTTGCGTTGTTTCCAAGTAGGTTGCAAGTTTATGGCACGTTGCTGTTTCGCACGTACACGTCAGATTAATGTACTCGCACACAATGGGGGATATCTAAATATACTCTGTGAAAATATTTTTTGGAGGCAGAACTCGGACACGCTGCATAAGAAGTATATTTTCCTTTACGTTTCGAGGGCTCCGCTAGATTTTTCCTCGCTGAAGATAAAATTACACGCTTGCGTTGCCAGGAATGCGTGATTGATAATGATTGTTCCGTTCCTTCTTCTCTTACAAATTCTTACGCGTACGTAACTCTATTTATTGGCGTTATTTGGAGAATGATTGTAAAGCAGTATCTTTGTTACGAAGCAAATAATTACCTAACATATCGACTGATAATTAGCATGTACAATATATATATTGTATTTAACAATTTTTCGAATCGACGATATTTATAGAAATATTTGCAACTAGATGAAATTTTATTATTCATTGTTTAACACAGTATATGTTCTTGATCGAGATTTCGTTTCATCTAGAGAGGCATCTGGAAAATTCTTCTTTTGAAAGTTGACCATTTGATTCTAGTATAGAGTATAAGCAGTATTTCAATAATATCTATAAAATTGCAGCTATAGCTAAAGGAATAATATAATGAATTTTATTTTTTTTTTTTTTTATTTATTCAAAATAAAAATAATTTTATTTTATTATCATGGCTACTTATACCAATATCAGTCAAAATGACTGGTACTTGGTAAACTGTAAAATGGTCCTACAATCTGTTTACCGAATCCGAATCAACCAGATTCCTCGTTTTGTATAACTTCCCACACAATTTTTACCACGTGTCATTCGATATGATGGTGTCAATTATCAGGAAAATTCCGGGTCGATCATGATGCTAACAGTAGAACTACCACATCAGTCAAAGTGACTGATCTGACAATTTCATAAATGTGCCAACCCTCATTTAGGGATCATGGTCCTAGATGGGTTAGTAATACCAAAAATGTATTGGATAACATGGAATTCCTTTTGTAAGAAAGTAATAAATCAATGAATATAAGAATATTCTATCGTTACGTATTTTTGAAAGACCAGTCATTTTGAGTGGAGTTTTGGTAGAAATATCTCCTTTATAACGTTTTTTTTTTTGTATCAGAGTCTGTAACAAAAATTTAAAAAATATCTTTTGTAGATTTATGTCAGTTATATGTATATATTATACATGCTCAAACTACAAACGGTTGAATATAATATATACAATATATGTATAACTTTAATAATAAATTTAAAGAATTTTTCCTCTTCTGATGCCTGCCTCTCCTTTCTGCATCAATCGATCACAATGAAATTTTCGATCCATATATCAGTAACCTATATGTTTCTTCACTAAAGTCAACATAAGTAAAGTTTCTATAACATTCCTGAAAATATAACACCGAAAGATGAACAAACCTTTTACGTAATCTGGTATTTAATATCATATCATTAATCGTAATTTAATATCCGAATAATGTATAAAATAGTTATAATATAAATATGCAAGGTAAAAAAAAAACAAATAAAATTTACATAAAGTTCCAACGAGATTCTTTATGAATAATATTTCTGTTCAAATACGTTAGATAAAATAATGTAATAATAGTAATTATTTACAAAGCGGACTACTTTATCGATTTCAATGATCCTGAAATATGTTGTCGAGGTCAACGTTCTGAATAACCTTCTCCTATGCATGTTACCGTCGGCCGGCCTTAGGTTCCGTGATATTGGCAGAAAGCTTCAGTTCAATTTACGTTACGATTTCATTTCGTTCTGGCATAGACGGACGCCGTAAGGCGTTCGTACTTTTATATAACTCAACCTAACGCATCTCCGACAAATCATTTTCAGCTCACATGAGAAGGAAAAATCAATGGCCGAGATAATTATTTGGCCTTCTCGCGGCGCGTCCGTAACGCGCAGATAACGCTACTGTGAAATAAGTTGAGATATTATTAAATAGTAAGAAAGACACAATTCGTGTTAACCTTTATGCTATATTATGTTATCTTATACATTTATCTTACATATTACGCTATGTTATTAGAAATTAGTAAATTTATTGTAAAAATATTAGTGTATAGATTAACGATAAAACTGCTATATTTTACGTCTGTGTTATATTATATAATAAGTCGTAGGTATAATTGATCGCTTGAGAGACGCTAGGTGTAAAATTTATTCCGAAAGCATTTTGTTCCAATGTCCTGCTTGCATTGCAGTTACTTAATTAGGAGTCTGATGATGCAACAATATAATTTTGCTGTAGGATGTTTAATAGTGTTCTGACATTGAAGCGTTCGTACTTGTCAGTATTAGATCGCGTTAATGAATTTAAATGCAATTCTGACTAATTGCAAGTACATACATTGAAGTAGTTTTCCTTAAATACATCGTTACGTGTTATGTTTGAAAATTTCACATAGTTTAAAATTCAAGGCCCTGATAATTAATTATTAGAGTAGGTTAAATTAATTTCGTTTGTTCACATGCCAATTAACAAAATTTAACATACCCGAGATTTGTATATTCTAGTTCTATGTGCGCATTTATGTAAACATATCATTTTTGAAAAATTTGCACTGCGTGTTCCTATACAATTTCGAATAATTAATTGAACTCGTTACACGTATCGCGCATCTACATTCATTAAAA
Source organism: Bombus impatiens (assembly GCF_000188095.3). NCBI lineage: Eukaryota > Metazoa > Arthropoda > Insecta > Hymenoptera > Apidae > Bombus > Bombus impatiens. Next base: position 1,135,577 of record NT_176438.1, on the reverse strand, counting down.
GTGTTACAAACAAAAATGATGCAATTTCGCGTTTGTTAGAAAGATATGAGAACCGTCGAAGAAGGACTAAGAACGAAAAATGATAAAAAACGGTATTTGATCGTTGTTTCCTACAGCTTATTTTCTTTTCCGCCAACGTCACGTATTCGGTAAATAATTTTTTGTAAGTTTGCATATAGTTCACTCTCCTTGAAAAAACTTGTTTAAGTCGTGTCACTTCTGAGATACGATCACCACAGCGCGTGATTCTACGAAGTTAAATCGGTGCAGATCTGCTTAAAAACAATTGCCGTAAAATTAACCTCTATATTTACGGTTAAACTTTTTTTACTTGCATCGTATTCTACTCGTCACGAGGACCGAACTTGACAAAGGGACCATAGGTTATAAGCAATAAAATCGTGAGCGATTTTCTGCGAAAAATGATGCTAAGGTATCGTTTACGATATGTTTACATTTCACAGTCGGATAGAACGTGAATAATATGATATTAACGAGGAGACAGGAAAATAATTTCTCGACGCGTAAGATAGGCCCTAAATACTTGGAATCGACTCCTCTGTAAAGCAGATTCATCTCTAAGATTATCGTATTGCCGGTAGCCGGAACCGTAAATCGTCGGTCATCAGTCATCAGTATTAGGTTCGCTTATATCAGTTTTGAGTGGTGATTGGTGGATGGTACGGTAAGGACTAGCGTAGCTCCTATAGCTTGTCCAATGAGACGAGGTAGTAAAGATAAGGAAACGCATTGGCTGCCACGATGAAACGCTACTTTATGTTTGCTTACGTTTACTTGTGTTTATGTTTAAACGCCTCTTCTCGTTGGACAAACTGTAGAGGCACGAATGTAATATAGTTTCTTAGGGTGGCGACAAGGGACCTAACGACGCTCTGTATTGTCTGGGGTTCGCGTGCACACGACTGTACGGGGCCAATGACACTCCCATGACACGCGAAGAGCGATAAGGGTTTTAGCTACAAGGACAGACTGCTGAAGCTTCTGTCGATAAATCAGAAGTTCAGCGCTTAACCTTCGCGAGATCCAGATCACCTAACATCGATATACGTATTATCTAAGAAGCACCTAACTTTACGATATTGAATTATTACAGAATTAACAGAGGAAGAGGTTTCTCATGTTCATTCCTTCCATTATTTTCCATGCAAATAAAAATTTTACTAGTAGTATGTTATAAAATAATATAATAATTTTTATAATTAAATAACATAATAAATTTGTATTATTGTATATGTGAAATATCTTACATTTTACTCAGTCTTTAATAAGATTTTAGAGAAAAGTGTTCAATGTATGTATTGTACAGAATATGGACTATCAATATTGTTACTATCTTTATTATTACTGTTATATACATTTATGTGTAACAAGTATCAGAACGTAGCGACGTGCAAAAAACCATTGATGAAGATATAGTTAAATGATCTATTAATATACATATAGAGCTATATACTATATTTGATTTATAATTTGGATATACGCGATAATAAAAAGGCATATTAAATACTTTTCTGGGACTTTTTATGATATTATTAGTGTTTCACAGATTGTTCTTAAATCAGTAGTCGAATAATGAAGTCTAGAAAATATATGTCTAATATCGCTCTATTTTTCACTAACAAAGTTTTAAAAATATAGGTTTCTATCGTTCGTTTCTTTTTCGATTGATTATTTCTATAATTATAAAATATCATACTGTCTTGTCAAGGAAACTTCGGCAATGTTAATTTGTTATATAATGGAATATTCTTAGCTATATCTCAAATACACCTATTATAAATCTATTTCGTATAGCATGTCGCAAATCTTTGCCATATTTACGACAAGCATTATGGCAGGTAGGCAGACACAGTGAGAATTGAAATGTAGTGGTATAATTGCTATATTAATAGATACAATTTCCAATTTCTTAAGAAATCTACAGATCTTCTAGAAACCTTCTATGCGAGAGAATAATCCAAGAAATATCTAAAATCCTACGAAGCAAAATAATTGGCAGAATGCTAGGTATTCGAAATTGAATCTTTTTAAGTTCTTTCGTAAAAGATTTTCCTTAGCTTTGATTACTCTGTAATGCTAAAATACACGCTTCTGTAACTTTATCTGTTAGAAAGCAAAAAAATGGTATAAAAAGATAAATTTTCCATTGTTAACCATTTAGCTGTTCTTGACGAGTATACTCGTTCTGAAGAAATGGCAATATTTTGTGTTACGAGTCATGACAGTATTAAAATCAAAAAATAAAACAGTCTTTTCGTTACAACTTAATTCCATATCATAACAGCAATATGCACTCTGCGTTTGACGAGTATACTCGTCGTCGCTTACTTTCAACAAGCTTTCAAAGAGTTGACCGATTCAACAAAGATTCATATAGAATTTCATAGAATTTTGGACAAACTATTAAATAATTTTAAATACACACTATGAAATTGTTAGGATTGTTGTTATCAAAAAGTTACGATTAATACCGTTTCTCAATAATAATTAGATTAAAATACTAGAGCGAAGACGATGGAATTTCAAAGGAATGAGGATCGAGTGCGCATTTCCAGATTTTGCAGATACGATTTCACAAGAGTCTCGTAACTTGTCACACATTCCCTAACGTACATATGTGTGTTACACTCGGACAGATGGTCTGTACGATTATTGAAGTCACTCAGCTGTTGATTGTCGTCCAAGGCTCCTGCTACTTAAGCATTTCGTGCGAGTAGTCAGCGTAGGTTGTTCGCCAATAACTCGCTTGCTCAATTCAGCATACGTGTCTCTTACAACTATTATTCCACTCGATTTTGAGAAGAACGTAACAACCTTCCAAAATCCTTTGATCGAACGAGGCATATTTTTGTTTAACGATAGATAGCATTCGAAACAAAATGCACTCAGAAGCTGAGTACCAATAAAATATAAAATTACAGTGAGTCAGTGTAAACTCACGAAAATAGTTAAAAGCAATAATGAGGTAGAACATAGAATACTTTTATCGATACATATATTATATTTGTTATAGATTACAGGAAAAGTTTTGAAATTTTGTTAACACTTCAACGAAATACGAATATCGTAAATTATATTGGTAAAATTTGAAACTAATGTAAAAAATATATATATATATACCTAGAAACTACAAAAGATTTATTGCAAATATAGATTCATATATAGTTAGTAAAAGATTAGTATACAGCGTGAATAGTTATCTTAAACATAAAAAGTCCAGGCTTAAAAGGAATTATTCTAGTTGTAAATTCAACTGCTTATGATTATCGATATCTTTAGTACTGTAGATTCCGTTTACCCGATTTGCGCGTTTGAGGCATTCTATTGCTTCGTTTGCATTACGTTTGGAGTGGCTTACAATCCCTTCGTGTCTATGTTGCCTCCTACTCCTTGGTAGGTAGTACATATATACATATCCTTCTCTGATTTCTGTATTTTCTGCAGTCGATAATTATACGTATGCTCGACTATAAGTGGAATGTGACAAGCTTCACACGTTACTCTTGATTTCGTCGTATTTTGAGCCAAAAAATCTTCCTGATAAATTCTACCTCGACTGTAGTATAAATTTAGATCCATAGCATATAGTTTTTTATCATTAATGTGTTAATGATTAAGTGATAGTTCATCGTGATGTTATTCATTTCCTTTAAATTTCGTAAAATTGTAAAATCTAGACGGATCGAGTTAATCCATGAAATTCGTAACCGTAATGTTAATTTGCCATCGATCCGTGTACTTTAATTACATTCGTGTATCATCGATGCACTTGCTACTTATGAACAGCAGTGTAGTAAGCGCGTGGTATTACCAATTAAAACCGCAGGCGAAGGACTGGTTTCGTGGCCCACATTTGACGTTTACTTACCTATTCCAATAGTTAGAGTTACGTTACACGATATTCTCGATGAGATGGATGGTATTCAACTTCGTTACGGACAATGTGTTCACGTATCGTTTGAATCGTGATAAAAATAATGATTTGCTGGAGAAAGAGAATCTTATTAGAGAAAACATTAGCAAGTTTCTTTTCGTATATGTCAAGTGTCAACCGATTGCTGTTTTCATTGTTTCGTTCCATTTTTCTTAAATTACAATGAACTGTTGTTATTCTTGTGGGACATGTTATTTCTCGAAATAGCTCTAACATTGATTAATAAATAAAAGGAAAATAATTACACCTCTAAGCTTATTTACAAACTTGATTGAATACTTTTAATTACTAATTTATACATTGGTTTATTTATTTATTCGCTGGTTAAATTGTTTACATTATCATTTCCTGATTAAATTGTTTATTAATGAAATTGTAAATAACTAGAGATGTTCCGGTGCAAGTAAATACGAGTACATATTGATACTTTCGATTGCGATACCATGCCCCCACTTAGTATTGAAGGAAAAGGTACTCCTATCGAATGAAGCGAGTACCGATACGAAAGTATATAATCAACACGGTGAGCGTATCCTGGGGAAGTTGCATGCCTGTGCACATTGTACAGCCTTAGCAAACACAGCAAAGTCGTATAAAGAATCCAATATGTATGTGTATAAAGATGATCAATGGTGATATATGATACATTAGTGAATCAGTGAATCAGTGAATCAGTGAATCAGTGAATCAGTGAATCAATGAATATGATACATCGCAATGAAGAAAGTAAGATACCGTTGTACATGTAGATAGAGAAAAGCGACTCTGATCATAATATTCTTAATTCGCAGGCAAGTCTAAATAATTTAAGGTTATATTTTCGTCTTTATTGAGATATTGTTGCTAATAATGTTATTATTGCTCGTTAATGGAATATTCGATACAAGCATTTACTACTTGTATCAATGCTTGTATCAATGATGCTCGCTCTCGATACAATAAATGGCTGAAGCCTATAATTAACATTTCGCTTGCATTTTACAATCGATAATTACATGGTATCTATTTTGCTCATTGAAAAAAAATATATATAATATATAAAATGACCTTCGATATAATTCGTTGTAAAATATATTAAATTATGTTTGCAAATTTCATATTGATTTTTCTAAGCCTCTTATAAAGTAAAGAGGCCCGCAAAAATTGCATCTCATGACATAATGCGTGGATGCGGGTTTTATTTCATAATGGGCTTCAGCAACAGTACCCTCACTAAACGATCATTGAATACTTTGCTCCCCAAAGACAAGGATGGAATTTGCGCTTCACGGTGATCTTATATAATGTAAGCTGGTAAATATAGTTGCGAGAACAATGTGCCATCTAGCGGCCTTCATAGGAAGTTTTGGACTTGTATACTCTGATCTAATTGTAGGAAGTAGATTCATCTATTTGCTTTATTTTTTCTGGTTTACATTTATTTATGATTGCTTCGAATGATTTTTGTTAAACTTTAAATGAATATCATAAAAAAATCTGCAGCTACTACATAGTAGACATACTTACTATATCGATAGTAGGAAAAAGCTATCATCTATAAAGTGCGATGACTCCTGGAAAAAAAGCATTTGAACACCAAAGTAGTTTTCAACAGTGGCACTCCACGCATGGCCATCTAATAAACTTGGACATGAACATACACTCCCCGTCAAAAAGATAACCCAGGTATGTTATCTTTAATTTCTCAATGACGCGTGCAAAGATTTTCGTCTGTAACGTATAATATCAAAACATTATGAGCTTAGGATATGTGGTTCGTTAAAAATAATTAAGGATATTATAAGGTTTAGCGTGTAACAAGAAAAATTGTTTTATTTTAAGAATGAAATGAACCTAACCCCAACCTAACCCCCTTTATTTTCTATTGCTTCTATTGTACGATTTGCTACCGATTTATATAGTTTCTGGATATAATTTTGACTTAACGTATCCCATTCGCGTACAATTGCATTTTTTAATTCTTGTACGTGTTGATACTGCTTTCCATTTACGTATACGCCGTGAACAAGTTCTGCCCAGCAATTTTCAGTAATATTAAGTTCCGAGGAGCGTGCAGGCCACGGCAAAATAGACATATTATTTTCATTAAAGTATGATTGGACCAATCTTGATGTGTGTGCAGATGGATTATCTTGTTGAAAGATTTAATCAGGTCCAGAAATGCGTTCTGCATAATTATTTATTTGTTCTTTGATTAAATTTATGTATCAGATACTATTCATTCTCCCAATGATGAACTTGATACTTGTCTTGCCGAAATAACCGATGCCGGCCAAACCATCACGCTGCCTCCACCCATTTGTCTTCGAATTACTGACATTGTCCCTTTTCTTATGTCATGAAAATAATATTTTAACCCACCAAGACCATCCATGTTGAATATTTTTCGTCTGAAAATAGTACTCTTCTCCATTTCTTTTTCCAATGCATTCTTTCTTTTGCAAAGCGTAAACGTTCTACTTTGGGTTCCGTTATTAACGAAGGCTTCTTTTTCAATTTTAGCCTCGTAGAACTCGACGCACACTTGAAACACTGGCACTATCGGATAACGATGACGACCGATCAGTACTTTTCTTTTTGCCATAATCAACATTTTTTAAGAAATTGTGTATTACTCTACGACTTCATCTTATTACTTTCGATATTTTTGCTACTGATAACCGTTGCTGTTTTAGTTCAAGAATTTACTCTTTTTCAGACTCGTTTAATTTTTTTTCGCGACCCACATACTTACAAATTTATATAATATTGTACTGTAATCGTTACTCGTTGACAGATCATGAGCTACTGAGCAATTTCTAAACATACTAACAGAGTGTGTTATCATTTCGACCTTAGTATGGAATAGTTTTTCTTTGTTACACACTAAACCTCATAATATTTTTTATTATTTTCAACAAACCGCATATCCTAACCTCATAATGTTTTGATATTATACGTTACAAACGAAAAACTTTACATGCGTCATTGAAAAATTAAAGATAACACACCTGGGTTATCTTTTTGACGATGAGTGTATGTACACATGTGACGCATTCGACAGTAAACAATACGCGACTGTCGTATGTCTAGACATAGAAGAGGCCTATAATACGGATTAGAGAAACTGAAACTCAAGAAACATGCAGAAACACGGCTACGAAAGAAACATCTTCAATTTTATTGTTACCTTCCTATCTATTAGAACCTTTCTAGTTAGAGTTAATAATACATCCTTTTCTCCACAATGGTCTTAGAAAACGTATTCCTATTACTGGTCGCTATAAACGACGTATTGAACATTGTAAGAAATCCGGTCAAAGTACTATTATTTGTCGATGATCTAACTGTAATATGTAAAAGGGGAAATCTCTGTACCATCCAGATACGAGTACAAAAAAACACTAGACAAACACTAAAAACACTAGAAACGTTGGAAATGCAGGAATCACTCGCTTCCTTTACATTACCTTTCACACTAACCTTACAAGGCCCGGTCAAATGACCGATTAATTTAAGATTGTACATAAATTAAAATAGTTATTTCTTTATGGAAATTCTTATATTAACAAAAATTGAAACATTGATTAATCAGATAATATAAGAATATAACCTTACCAGGCCTGGTCAAGTGACCGGTTTCAAAATTTAATTTAAAATTGTACATTCATTGCTATTTCTTTTGTTCATCCAACTTTATGTAAATTCCTATGTTAATCAACAAATTATTATAATCAACAAAAATTGAGAAATTGATTAATCAAGTAATATAAGAATTAACATAATGTTGGAAGAACAAGAGAAATAACATTGAATGTACAATTCTAAATTAAATTTTGAAACCGGTCATTTGACCGGGCCTGATAAGGTTAATATTAATAAAAAGAAATAATTATCTTTAGCAACAATCGACAATCTACACGCATAGAATCAATTCTTCACAACGACAAGCACTCTAAAGGAAATAGTCTCCATCAAGCTGTTGGGACCAACTTTTTACTCTCAATTAATGTGGAAATCTCTTATTAACAAACTGAAAAACGACAACAATCAAAAACTTGATATACCTGAAACAATAGTGGCAAACATTTGGCTCTGTACACAATAGACTGAGAATAGCAGTAGGTGTCTTCCGTTTCAGTCCAATCAATGGCATTCTCAGAAATAGAATAGATCAGAAGAAAATACGTAACTACCAAATTAGCCTGAGATCACAGCAGATCAGAATCGTCCCCATCCTGCAAAACCCCGTGTTCCATAACATCTTCAAACGGAACAACTGAATAAACTCGATATGGAAACTTAATCGACAACGAGGAGATAAATTCGCAGTATCCATTCGTGGTTTATTCCGAAAATTAAAATCAATACCGCACTACCCAAGCACAGTCACAGAAAGAAAGCCGACCCAGCAGTTTTACATAGTTTGAACAACTAGAAGAAACAGCCACAAATCACATGCATGTATATGTCATATGTGTAATATCAGGCGTTAAACGATTCCGGATATGCGGTCGTCAGCGACCAACAGTCGAAAAGAGCGGACTCTGTCAAAAAGAATCTATCCTTCTTTTACCAACTTAACGCGTTAAAACACGAAAACACGTTGAGGTCACTGCTACGATCACTACCGGTCAAAACAAAAATTTCGTTATTTCCCGTGACTGTAGAAATGCCACGATATCGATCGAGAACCAGTGGAAAAATGAGCCCATCGTGCAAAAATGTCAAACATCCTATGTCAAATCGATTCAAAGAAACAACTCGATTACAGTGGTCTGGGTCAATCCTGCCACATCTGACATCGCTGAGAACGAAAGAGCGGTCAAAGCAACAACAGCCACCGCGATTTACCAACTGCCGAACACTGCAGCAACAGCCTGTCCCCAGAAACTATGACTTATTAACTGAAAACAGAGACAACAAAAGGCAATTGGAATAAAATTAATGACGATCTTCGTCCAAACCACGACAAACAATAATAAAAAACGAAAAAGTTTTCAAAGAAGATGATTGCTCGTATTCCAGCAAGACGAGATGATCGAAAATCGTAATAACTCGCACGAAATTCACTCGGCAATATCTCCTCGACGAAGAAAAAGCGCCAATCTGCGAACTGTGCAAAGTTCACGTGACCGTGGCAGTGAAGCACGTATCATCATCGTTGATCGCAGAAGGTGCATCTTGAATAGACAAAAATAAAATAGAAGGTATGGGACTCACCTTGAAAGACAATTTAAAGGACAATGATCCGGCCCAAAACCTACTACGCTGTCAAAGTGTAAAACCAAACAGTACGGCGAACTGTCAACATTAGCCCTCGGTTGCTAATAAACCATACAAACTATTGATGCGACGTTATCTAATTGAAATAAACAAAAAGAAGAAGTCTGTCAGCGAATATTCAATTCGATAATACTCTCACTCGTATCGATGAATCTCCTTTACAGCGAAATGAAAATTATTGTATACTTAATACTCACATATTAAACATCTACGATACTATCGACAAGTACATCTACTAACATATATTAAACTGAGCTCGCGATTTTTACATTTACGCTTATTCGTTGTTGTGAAAATAAGCACAACGTAGGTACTTGAAAGTTTCTCGAGTGAAAGATAAAAAAAAAGAATGGAATTCCATCGATAAGCCTTAGTCTGAAATTACGTTTACTTAGGAAATGTCCTTTACTAGATTTTCTAGTGCAAGGATCGTGCAATCACTTGATATTAAATGACGTATTAAACAATCGCCGAACAAGGAAACATTGATTTAAAGTGTGTGCAATATGTCTAAAAAAAGATATCCGTTATCATATTTCTTATCTCGTGGCAGTAGACGTACCATTGTCTCGACAAATAAGAAAGCAGCAAATTGCGAAATGGCAATTTTATTCAACTTTAATCGCACGATTTAATTGCACGCTTCTTTTACCATTGGTCGAATTCCTTTGCTTTTCGAAAACATTCACTCGAAATTAATAAATTTTTGACGATTCGTCAACAGGTGTTATCTTATCTGTACGTATATATGTAGGTATATCTGAAGATTAACGAAGATTCGTATCCAGTTCGTTACGATTCTACGATTACTTTTAATGCAGCTGTTACATGACAACGTTCAGAGGAATTATCTTAAAATACGACCCAGGAATGAGAAAATGGGTTGCAACAAGATTACTGTTTAAACTTTGGCTTGGTGTTTTTCATGTAGAAACGAGGTCTCCAAACGCGCTGGTCCGTAGGATCGGACAGAATTCAAGTTGAAAGAAAGAATGGAAAAACGATCAACTAGGAATAAAAAATAGCAATTTTTCTAGAAATTCAACGAGCGTAAGGCGAAACTGTTGAATGGAAATTTTCATAATCATAGAATTAACGCCGAATAAAGGGAAATTCAGTGAAATCGATTTTAATCGAATCATAAACAAAGGCCACAAGTAGAACGCATAATTAGTCACATTTTCAATCTTTCGCATAGTAGAAGAAGAAATTTGATACGTTATCGAGCAATTTCATGTGTTCATTTGATTTTGCCATTAAATATGTGCCTTTGCTAGCCGTTTGATCGTTTAACGAATATTAATGACATTTGTTATGCAGACTACTACAAATTAAGTTAAACTAACAGAACTACTCGAGATCAATAGCATTCATCCCTTAGAGAATATCGCGGATTTGTCAGTTATTTACCTAACGCCAATCTAACCTCAACCTAACCTCAATTTTCGCTGTTTAACTCGAGCCTTTTGTTCTGCTTCTTTTTTGCAAAAGAAGGAAAGAATTAAAACTTTTGTTCCTAGCAAAACGGTAAAAAGCATATTAATTTCTTGTCCGATAGAATAAAGCTTTTAGAAAATAAAAGACTGCGGTGGAATAGTGAAAATCGGAGAAGTCACTGGCAAAGCGGATAATCGTCATAAAAGATATCGAATTTGTTATATCAGAGAAATTGGAAATCGTAGCGACTAGTGGAAACTCGATTTCTTCGATTAGCAGAGATTAAATTAATAAAAGAAAAAGTAGGTTCTATTTAGGTCTAGCAATTAAGAGAACAGAGAACGATCGCAATAGACAAACAACTTAACGCTAATTTATTACGAACTTCTTTCTCCTTCCTGTTCCGTGCCTCCTTATTCGAATCACTGTTGATATTTGTTGAAATGTTACCGTCAAATCGGGTTGATTCGTCGTCGACGAGCTGATCGTCCTCGTGACTTTGATTATGTTTTAAAATTCTATATGTACGTTACGTCGCGTTGCGTCGCTGTAATCTTCCTCACATCCGTGTGCATTGCGCATCTCTTCCTGCGTTTACGATTCTCCGCCGATCAAATGTAATTTCATTGTGCCCCGTTTCATCGTGTAGTTGTACTTGTGGATTGCAGTTGCAGTTACGAGTTACGATATCATCCCAACTTGCACGAGATACCGATCTCTATCTGCACGGATTAGGCTACGTGTATTTTATTTATATAAATTCCTATCTTTATGAATCTGATCACGATAAATAATCGTGGAACGAAACGTTCTTTTAAAAGGGCAATGCCACGCGGTTTCCTAGCGAAACCGTTTCGTTTGCCATTTCTATTCCGCCGATAAGTTCCGCGAATCACCTGAATTTATTGAATATTTCATAATCATGTTAATCCTTTTATCGGATATAATAATCTGATACGATTGTGTTTCAGTCGCGCCTTATCTAGAGTAGAATAGTAGAACAAATCTTTTCACAAATATTAAATTTTATTCAATTTCATGTATAATACCATATTACACCTTACAGTAATAAAATCTAAAATTCAGCTAATCTTCTGTATAATCGAATAACGTTATTCGTCCTACTACCTAACTACCTGCCATTTATCATTTCTCAGGACTTACTTTATACGTGATTCTTTGTAACATGAGATTGTCATTATAGTTGAGACACGAAAGCTTCCACGTAATACGCTAAACTTTCAACATTCGGCTGTCTTCTATTGTCATAATATCTGTATTAACATTTTTACTATATTAACGTTTCACTCGTAACCGATCGATAGCTACCTTTTGCAAATAATTCGAACGTTATCATACTACGTTCGTAACCACGAAAACGATCTCGAAATTCGAGATGAATTTTAGAGTGCTGGTGAATCGGAAGAGACGTCGTGGACGAACGAGCCTGTGGTACCTGACACGGCGAATTGATTTGAATAAATGTATCTTTACGGTGTACGATTATGTACAATGAACGGACTCATCACGAGGTCTGTTCCTTTATCGTGCCACCCCACCACATACGAAACACACGGAGGTGGGACATTGGGTCGAGTGTTGAATTAGATTCAGTAAAGTGAGTCGGTGAGTGCGCGCTAGTCGGTCTGGTATTGTGTGGAATCAAGTCAAATCGTTGGATCGCTCTTTTGTTATGTAATTCACTCTCTCCTCTCTCCCTTCCTCGCTCTCTCTCTCTCCCTATTTCTTTCTCTCTCTCCTTCTTCTGTTTCTTCCTTTCGCGTTTTATCTTTTGCCGGTCGTGCGGTTCTTTCGATCCATTGCATTCGTAGAAAACGCTATACATCGCTGTATTCGTCGAATCTGTTTTTTTGAATACCTGCGCCACATCGTTCGGCGGGTGAGTAAACGCGATAGTCGCAACCAGCTTCGTATTTCATTTCTTTCGTCCTTTGTTCGAGTTACGTTTTACTTCTACCGCGACCAATTTGATCAACGTTTAAACCAGTTAGCTGTTGTTGACGAGTATACTCGTCATGTAGAAACGGCAACATATTCTGTTACCACGAGCTCTGTCAGTAATAAAATTAAGAAGTAAGATGGGTGATTTCGTTGCAGCTTAACTCCGTGTTACAACGTACACCGCGCGTATTCTGTGCTTGACGAGTATACTCGTCATCGTTCATTTTTCCCGCCATATTTTAGAAATAGAGAACTTCTGAAAGTTTGCGAGGAAGTCGCAACAGGCGACGATTACGAAGACGACAGAGAAAAAATGCGATAGGTCCATTTATGTTCGTCTTTCGACTTTTATTTTACGTCGCTCGCCTAAAAGCTACTGATATTCTCGTATGAAACGATTGAAAAATGCAAACGTTCCTGGAGATGTAAACCTTTTAAAAATACTTTTTGAAAATTTGTCATTTTGTCAACAGATAACTAAGATCGAATAGTAATTGTCAGGTACGTTGCTTTCACTTGATATTAAATGTTATTAATCTGCATAACGAACGTGAATGATATTTTTTTTAAGCGACCAGCGGAGCAACAAAAACACATATTTAATGGGAAAATCATCGAACGAAAGAATAGTGTTGATACGAGTAACAGTTATTCCGATGGTTAGATCGTGACAAGTATATGGAATTTAAAAATCGCTGTCACTTGTGTACATATGTTCCTCACTTTGTGACTTTCATACGATAGTCAGAGGTTTCGTAAGATGATTGACATTGAGTAAAAAAGTTACGTGGAAGTTGTTTGATCGGACAAAGGAAGAATAGCAAGCAATTGCTCCCAAGTCTCGATACGATAATCTTCTTTTATACGTATACTGTCGCGCAAAAGTATCCGCACACTTGACTATTATCAAGACAAGATGTATTTTAATTGGAAAACTACGGACAAAATTTATCTGCAATGATTTCATTCCTTACAATTTACTATCATCGCAGTTACGTGTAATATATCTAACGAAAATATCGCAACGCGATATTTAAATTGCTTTTCGAAAGGCGATATACAAAAATAAAACTGGTAAACCTCGTAAAACTATTTTATCACTCGACAAAGTATTTATTTTAAACCGACGAGAAACCGATTCGAGATGTTAATGGAAGATCTGTTTGTTTCGAGAGATAAAAAGCAATTAATATGGAAAATGGCGTTTTTCGTTGGCTACATGGGATTTATAGATCGGCGATCGACCGTAGGAGAAACCTACTACCTACGTGCAGCGTGTAATTATTAATTTGCCATTAGTTTACGCAGTTTGAAAAATCTCGAATTATAAATTAGTTTTAAGAAGGATGTTTCGAAAGCGCGGAGAAATTACGTGCTTGGACATACGATAATATTGGTAATGCAAGCAGCGATACTCAAATGCTAAATGCCAGCTGCTTGCACTAATTACTAATTCGTCATGCCATAACAGGAGGGTGTGTATCATAAACGAGAATGCTCGTAACAGGGTGGAATCGATGTTACAAGAAGCGATTATCGTTCAATGAAAATTGACCTGCTCCATAAAAACTTTTGTCCGTAATGTTGGCAACTTCGTTATGTAATTAGATACAATTCTTCCGACTTGCACGATTCTACAATTATGGATACGCTCATAGAAATTATGTAACGTGATAGATATTCTGTTCAAAAAATGTGTTTGAGATATATCGAACAGAAATGAAAAATGCTAAAGTATTCGTTTACTTTAGCATGCGTAGGTACAGTAGGAGTTCTTCTTCAATTTGGTCAAATTCATGTATATTGTCATAGAAAATGACAAATGGATCATGATGTTTGGATACTTATGTATATATTTGTCACTAGCACGAAAAACGTATAGTGGCTCGTGAAACAACGTACGAACTATGCTTTTAGGTACTATTGAAAATTTCTACGTACGTGTATGTACAATTTCTGCCTTTGGTAGGTACTCGCGGCTGATTTACAAGGCATGAAATGTGTTAACGAATAAAGACGCACGGTCCTTTCACGAATAATTTCGTGCGTATATACAGGTACTTATACTTTGAACCGATCTCGAGCACGAGTATTCCCCTCTTTCTCTGCTTCGTGACGTCGGCTAAACAGGGAGCATTTACATTCTGTAAGATTGCGAGCAGCAATTCTAACTAAACAAACGATACAGCCCTGTCTTTAGTAATGGAATATTTCGAGCTGAATCGTCTCGATTAGCAACGGTTAATTAGTGTCTCAGGTAGAATGCGTGTGGAATCTACGTCTGTTTTCCTCTTTCCGCTTGTCCCACCGCGTAATAGTTTCCGCTACATTGGATCTCGTTCTCCATGAGAATATCATTGCACGTGTTTCACGAATCCACGTTGTTCGTTCAATTTTCGTTTAATTGGCTCACTACGTTACGTTACGGTCGAAGCTTGCGCTATGTGTCGCAAGATCGAGTTTCGGGTATTTGTTCGTAAACCAGCGACGATCGTTCATCGTGTCGTTCCATCGAGAAATATTTTGTTCGCGCGTATCATTGAATTGATCGAAAAGAAAGATTAATTAATCGCTTTTCCTCATGGAAAAACATACCGAACGTGTACATTGTACGTATAGTTTTATAGACATCTGTATTTTTCATCTATATGAAAAAGAGGTTTCGTAGGGTTCCCGGGCTGCGATGAAAGTGAAACGAACGTAACGACGAAAAAGAAGTTCTCTTTCGCTTCGGTGGAATCGTACATATCGCTGTGTAAGCAACGGACTATTCGTCTCGATAGAAAATGCCAGTGAAACACGTAGATAGAGCAAGCGAAGGAACCGCAACCGCAATCTCAACCGTGTCAACGGAAACAAACAATTCTTCCTAACCTTCAAACTACCAATTTTTCGAGCAACGTTCATTGACACAATTTGGGCAATTTTTACCGTAGAAGCGACGAACTGACTTCTCGCCTCGCTTTTTATACGAATAGTTCCATCTTATTTTTCACTGTACGAGAATATTTGTCGGGACGAATATCGCGCGGGCGAAGCCGTGTCATAACCGTTCCGTGTCTGAACGGTTAATGTAAATGCAATAACATTACAAATGCAATAAAAAATGCAATAACACGCACTATGTCATATCAAATGATAATACACATAAGAAGAACGTAAAAATTTTCTATGGTAGTGTGACACGTTTCCTTCTCAAAAGTTCTTCGCCCATTTCCTCTGTAACCTATGTCTATGCGGAGAAACGAGAGTAGAAATCAGAAATTAACTAACGAAAACGAGACGACGAGACCATCGAATGTAATAGGAATTGTTAACGGATTTTTGGTTTCTTAGGTAACTAGTAACGTCAACGCTTAAGAATCCAAACCCTGCTGCTTTCCCACAGTTTATAGGAAACGTACGCTCGTTCTGCTAATTGTTAATTGACTAACTGACGCTCAAATACGTTTTCGCACGCAATGATCGCGTTTAAGCCCCGCTTTGCACACTCCGCCCTCGATCAGTTTATGGTTGTTCGCCGCATTACCAAAGTTTCAATTAGCCGTCAATGCGACGAACACGAACAAATAGGTTCCCCTTTAAATCAAATGGCTCTCCTTTAACTTTTCGTTGTTTCTGAATTTGCCTTCCGCGAGCCTTTCGTCGTCTCTAGCTTATCTTTATCGTACGTCGGTAAACAAGGATTTAATATTTTCCCTATCAAACACCGCATTTCGTTTAACGAAATTAACCACTAACGCTCTCGTTGCTTCTTCTATTATTTCTCCCTCGGTTCTTGTCTTTCGTTCCATCTGTTGTTTTTAAACAACTTATGCGATTGACGTTATCGGGTCAGATAGATCCTATCAAAAATTTCATCGATTCAGAAACTCCATTGTTTTCGCGTAAATTCATATCTCGGATGATTTACGATTACGCAACGTCCACAAGGCGAAACGATGAAAATCTACAAAATTTATCCCTGTATTTGATCGTATCAATATTTTCCACAGATAGCGGAAACTCGGTCGCGCTTCTTATACGATAGCCAGATGTGTACGTGCCATTTTTTTCAACTTATTTCGCCTAACAGCGTAACAAGTACTTGGTATTGTTAGACATCTGTCCATTAGATGTAACAGAACGATTATTCAACGATAGAAGACTACGGATTTGCACACGGCATATGTATTATCGTACGAGCGTTTACCTACAAGCGTTTAGTTTTCGAAGTGTACACGTACTTTGTAGCATCTGTGTGTTCTTGATTGCGTGCTTATCTAATTGTAAGTGGAGCACGGTCGGCGGTGTTTATCTTTTTTTTTTTATTCTATATAATTGTTCCCATCATTGTTGTCTTCTTTTTTCTTCTTCGCTTTATCACGAGATCGCAGCAGCTGTAAGCTACGAAAACCCGAAAGAAAGAACCAAAGTCGACTGTTTTTCCTATTATCTCGAGCAAATATCGATACGATCCAGATATTCGAAACAATTGCTCGGATATGCACGTAGCAGATACGTTTTATCGCGCACAGTCGATTAATATCGCAACGCTGTTCTGCCTACGTATGGTGCACATGCATACATTTATTTATACATTTTCCAATTTCATCAATCTTGCTTAAATACAGAGCTATGTGAGAACGTGTCAACGTTCACAGAAATTTCGCCAGATAGCCGGAAGAGAGCGTAACATGCAAACAACAAATATTAAATAGGAAATATCAAGAATGTCGGTAGTACAGTTTCTGCCACGTTTTTTTATGCCTGATGCAATTACTAATTACCAATCACTTTGGGCACGTTAAGTGAATCGTTTGACAATTTACAAGTAGTCGTAGTATTTTATATCGCGATCTCGATGATTTTCAGATATGCGACAAAGCTTTATCGTTTGACATTTTGAACAACTCTATCCTATACCTTACTTATTATTATTATTATTAGTTAGCTTGGTTGGTAGTTAACAGTAATATTAACTCCCATGGATTTAGGCCATGAGAGTACATAAATAAATACAAGCGACGACGCGTATACTCGTGAAACGCAGCGAAGAAAATTTCTTCCTCGTCGTGTATACTCGTCAAACGCAGTTAACTGGCTAATTCGGTCGTTCTGTCGGTCAGCATTGTTTATATCGACATCGATAAACTTATGTTACTATATCGTGGGATTAATATTACCGCTGAGCCAATTTGTAATCAGCTTGAAAAATTTAGCTGGAAGGAGGCCGAGCAATGGGATTACATTTGTATATACAAAAGTATCATATGTACATATATAACTCGAAAACTACGTTACTTGGAAACGCTGCAATTCTTATTAATTGATGCGATTGTTTTGTTCGACCGAGAGAAGTGATAAAAGGAATTGCGCTATCAAGGTGTAGACTTTATAACTTAAGGCTGAGCATATGTGCATACGGATGCAGTACATTTGTATGTACTTAAGAAAAGTTCTACTTATCTTTGTGTTCACTTCTATTTCGGTATCTCGGTATCTCGGTTCCTCCATATAAGAACGAGCTGGTGAAGAATTGCCAGCCTGTGCATAAGTGTACGCGTTATGTGTATGTATACGTGTGACGAAATTTCCTATTCCTAAAGCTACGTATCGCTATCTTTCGACTTAATAACTTGTACATATCAGTTTGTCGAAAGGTATTTTTATCTTCCAATGAAATGGATTATGTTCGTATCTGTACAGGGTGTTCAGCTACATTTGTCAGGAAATTTAAGGGATGATTCTTGAAGCTGAAATAAGATGAAAATCAAGAATGAAAAGATCGCGTTTTCGATGTTGTTTTTTAGTTATCGACGATTAAAGTTCGGCTAAAATACCCCTGCACGCGAGCAAACCTCCTTACACGAACGAAAAATGGCCAGCCTAGGCAGCGGGGTGCGCAGTGATCCTCAATTCAAACGACACTTAGCGGAACACCCTGTTTAGTATACGTATTATACGCATACATATATACGTACCCAGTATATATATGTATTAGAGTCGTTCATAATTATTAGGACATCTGTTGGTTTTATACGGAACGCGACGTTATTAGTTTTATCTATTGAGAAGACGATTAATCGGTCAAAATTTCATATATCTATAAGATCGCGATCTAACGCACAGTGTGGCTTGTGAAAGCGTCGTATATGTGAATCGTATGAAACATATTGAGATTTCAGCTGGCGCTGTAACGCGAGACCAACGACGATCATGATTACATTGGGAAAATTTGAGATAAATCTGAAAATCTATATAGAAGCAACATTTAGTGTAAACGTAGGTACGTGTGTAGATTTCGTAGAATATCAGTCGTATCGAGTTGCAAGTTGAACTAGTCAGATAAAAAAAACTTTCTTTCTACTCAACCAATCTCTGCGACAAAGGTACTTAATTAAACGCGGCCAATTGTCCACTACGCTGCATTAATAAACCTTCATATTCAGCGGGACCATTTCTAACGCGTATTATACGTATCATCGTGCTAGGTCTTAACCGCTTCAAACTCGATCCTTGCTTACCTATGCTTTTCAATTCCACCACACAAGCTTTTCCATTCTTTCTCGCTCGTATTAGTTCATTTTGAAAAAAAACACGTTTACGATAGAGACAGCTTGACAAAAAAAAATAAAAAGCTACAGAGAGTCGATAAATCTTATCTAAAAAATCGAAGGTAGGATAAATGAGACACTCAAAGAAATCTAGGCAAAATCTGAATCTGTATTGTAGAAGCATCTAATCTAATCTATCCTAATCTGTGGCATGCGCGCAGCTAAATAACAAGATATAATGAAATAATAATCAATATAATAATTGTAATACTATACTATATGCTATAATAATAATAAGTTGATCAAAGAATGCGAAGAGATACGCGTACATACAGGAGGAGAATTAATTTTGTTCTATCAAATTGACGAGATTTATCGTTACCATGCTGAATTGTAGACTCTAACGTTTCAAACGCAATAACGGGCGATTCTTAATCAGGTAGCTGTTTTTGACGAGTTGCTGTTTTGACTAAATTGCAATTCAGTAATTGCAGTAAACTGCAGCAATAAAATTCAAAAATAAAACGGTCATTTCATTTATCATCCATCAACGGCCACATGTACTTCCTGTGTTTAACGAGTATATTCGTCATCGTTTACTTTCTGCGACACATTTTAGGTGCATACTTCTCAAAGTTTTCAAAGAGATCGCCACAGCTAACTGGTTAATAATTTATAACGCGTAACTCGTAAAATTTCGCTAATCATATTATTTCAATTGTGATCGAGACGACCTTAATTTGTGCTTTGCATTCTCAGATACTTGAGCGTTTTCAGATTACGTTTAAATGTTTCAAGTATGTGTGGAATATATGAAAAATATACCTATCAATTATTATCTTACTAATCTGCTCGAATCTAATTCAAATTCGTTGTTTAATCCTACAGTTTCCTAAATTATCACTACTCGATAGAGTTGGGTGAATGTCTGGGAAAAGTAATATCTAATATATTTAAATGCTTGAGCATGTTGCATATCTACGTCGAATATACTATGTTGATATATACATACATACATACATACATACATATATTTGTACTGTAATTTAATGGTAATTTAAAAATGCATGCACCCTTTAGATAAACGTTTCATCGAAGAATTCGTATTTATTATTTTTTATATATATATATATATTATTTTATATAATAAAACTAATATTACGCTCGAGATTTCGAAAACTCAGTGTGCGTATGTTTATCGGATGGATCGTTTCTCCTTAATCGTTCAACTAATCGTCTATAACATATACAAATTATCTCGTAAACCGAATTTGTAAGTATTACGTATATACCATTGTTTTTATCATTCGCCGATAAGATCACGTTTCGTTGCTATGTTCCATAGAAGATTTTATCGCCTTAGCTACATAATAACCAAGATAATAAACTCGATTGTCATTACTGTTTTGTAAACCTGCAGGTTAGAATTCTATACCTGCTTAGGTTAACTTATCCCACTTAGTTATATTTTGTTTAAATAATATTGTGAGTTTAGAATACGGACGTATCTGAAACTCTGAAATTTTGCGAATTAACCATATATCGGTTAGGTAGATCGGCAAATATCAATTACGAATGTACTTGACATAAACTTACGATGTACCGTTGTAACGTTTGACTTGCGATAAACGACTTCCTATCTTCGTCTCCAATGAGATCATATTTGACTTACCATGTCGAACGAAGTTTAAAAGGAAACGCTATGAATGAAGCTTAAAAGTTCAATTTTATCGAATATATGGATATTCACACGTACATATACAGTGGCTTACAGTAGATGCTATTTAGATACTCGTAGAAAATCTCTGCGAATATTTTATGTACCCATGAGAGAAAAAATTTTTTTCGACGACGATGATAAAATTGTTACATATAAATAATACGTATTAACGACATGTGTCGTTAATATTATCAAGTATTATAACTAATAAATATGATAAGATTTATGATGGAATTCTTATCTATACGTATGTATACGAGCTCAAATTTAAAGTTACAAGTAATGTTAAACACTCGCCCTATTCTTTTAATGTAATACGGTAATAAAATTAAACAAACGGTCATTCTGTTACAACTTAATTCTATATTATAACAGCCACACATATTTGTTGCTTGGCGACTATACTTGTCACCTATACTTGTTACCTTTTGCGACACATTTTGGGTACACGCTTTTCGAAGTTTTCATAGAGGTCGCAACAGCTAACTGGTTAAAGCTAAATATAACGTAAAAGGAATATCGTTTGGTTGAATTGATAATTAGTTAAACGAACATAGGAAAAACAAATATTTTATTACATTAAGAATTACGATGGTACCAGAGAATTACGCGGAAGATAAAATAAAATGAAATAATGGAAAATAAAAGTATCAGTTTGGTAAGGTTTAGTAGAATAGAAACAGGTATAGTCGTAACGAGTTATCATGTAGAATTATCTAAGGTTGAGTCGCGGAATACACCTGTGTTTAGTAGTAATTTAGCAAGATTAATTACATTACGTGGAAACGTTGTTGTAACTTCGAATCATGTGAAAAAGATTACAATCACCTTGAACTTAACACGTTGCCTTGCTTTTCTTGTCTCTACGCTCTTATTTCTTATACGTGTACAAGTATAGATTATATGTGTGCATATCGCAATTTATTCTTCGACAATCTCTTTCCGTGATCCCATCCGTGATCGTTATCGAAGAAACACGTTATCGAAATATAATATACGACGGTTTTTAAATTCGATCGAAAAGGGATACGTTTATCTCGTATAGTCTTTATATTTCTAACCTAATACAATACATATTTATCATATTTTTTTCGATATTTTACTCACGTAAATGTTTATCATTTATATATATCGATATTTATATGATAGTCTAAATAATTATAAATAATTAAAGCTGTCTTACGATATTGTTGCATATGCAGTTATTGTAAAGATATTTCTACCACCACCTGTGTTTGTATCTCAGCACGTACGAACATAAACATCTGTTCGCAATTAAATACGAAGGAGAAAATTCGATCGATAATAAATTAACAACTTTCGAGATACGTAAATACGTACAACGGAAATCGAGACAAGAAAAAAGCGATAGCAATCTTTAAGCTTAATTCCGTTACACAACTTAATGCTGAAGAAATATCGATAAACAAAGATGTAATCACGCTGTCGCTGATATGGAGACTAGGAAATTTAGAAAATCACACTATTATATGACAACGGTGGTTATGAAAATTAGTAAACCTTAAAACTGAACGAATTCTTATCATGCGATTCTTAGTATCGTTATACATGTGTATATATAATACGCGTGTATACAGAGTATACGATATAACTATCCCCACGATTTTTTCCCAAACTTCCGATAATCTGTATAAAAAAAATGCTTTGAATAAAAGTTAATCGGTTTCCAGTCGGCCAGAAACTACCGACCGAACGTACGAAGTGTCCAAAAGATTATTTCCGATAAAGAGTCAAGGTCGCGTTGCATTTCTTATACGACACTATGTATCGGAAATTGCAACACTATTAATTCTACCTTTTCCTTGGCTTTCGTACACTCTATTTTATGAAATCGAAATATTTTTTAAATTAAGTATTTCTGGCTAAAGCAGCAGTCTGGTACTTTTGTAGAGAAATTAGAAATAGAAAATCAAAATCGATTGACGTTACGTATCGACGAAAATTGAAAAATTTATTTCAAAGAGCGAAGGTCAGCTAAAAATCTTGAAAATGGCGTCGCTGCCTAAGATAGCTACAAAAACACCATTTGGAATCGTGTATCACTCAAAACTATGTAATTTTGCCGAACGAAATCTTTTTCCTACCATCTATCGTCACAGAGCTGTAGCTCGTCCTGTTTACGTGAGACACTCTTTATATATAGCCATTGATATAACCTAACGTAAGATAATTGTTATTCCTATCTTTTATACTTTTAGAAAAATAAAAATCTTTTCTTTATTATTGCAGGACAAAACATAACTGGCTGTTGGGATGGGTGCATTATTCAGAAGCGAGCAGATGGCCCTCTGCCAGTTGTTTATTCAACCAGAGGCGGCCTATCTTTCCGTTTCCGAACTCGGGGAAACGGGCACGGTGCAGTTTCGTGATGTAAGTTTAATTATCGGCGTAATCTTTCTTTAAATTCTTTGATATCATAGGTAGAAGCGTTACACGGCTACATACCGGGACGAGGTTATAAAATAAAGCGAAATTCGAGATACTGAAATACGAGAGATACAAGCTCGTCTTTACACGGAGACAAATATGCAGGCAAATAAATATTTATTTTTAAATATACCACGGAAGAAGAATTTGTTCCGAGCTAGCATTCTACCTAACCTTGAACGAGCCCCTAAGTACTTGCAGTGACTCGCCAAAGTATTTCGACTCTCGCAGAAATCTTTTACGAATATGCGATATTACGCGTGATAAAACGTTTCATATGAATGAAATATACTTGAACTCTGATGGATTACGTTTAGTACAGATCGAAAGAAATCTGAAAATTATACACGTGTATATAAAAATTGCGAGATAGGTAGATACAATATATATATAGGTTATATTTATAAATATAGATATATATATATAGGTTGTATTTATAGGTAATACATAGGTTAGTACAAGTACACCTACACAATTGCTTTAATATTCGAACAGCATTCAAAATGGAATTTTTGTGAACTTTTCTAAGATTTTTTAAAATTCGACTAAACAACTGCAGTTTTTTGTCGTCGATGTGTAATACGAGCAACCGCATGTGTTTGCAGTATACAGGATGTCCCGCAAAACGTGGTTTTAACTATTGTTCGATTTTACGACCTTGCTGTATCGCTTCCATCTCCTATGCCCCCTATATCGATAGCTTCTTCGCGAGTACAGATAATTAATTATAATGGAAGAGGATACAGGAAGTCGGGAGGCGTCGGCTACGTTACATCTCGTTTAAACAGTTAACTGCGTTTGACGAGTATACACGTCGAACGAAAGCTTTATTTCGCTGCGTTTGACAAATATACTTGTCGTCTGTATTTATTTACGCACTCTATGACTTAACCCCACGAGAGATTTCTAAAACTAAATTTCTGAGTTACCTGGTTAATGATTTCTTCGAAACTTAGTTTAACCGTGTGCACGTAATATCTGACCTGTAAGTGTCGATGTCTTTGATGTCTTTGCATTGCGTTCCTTGTCCATTGACTGGAAACATTCACTCGCTCGAGAAAACTTGCAGTTCGAATTTAAAATGAAACGAACCTTCGTACGTGCAATGAGCATAGGGATCGAACGAACGGCGCGATTAGACAGCGCGTTTAAAATTAACGATCTTCTTGCTTACTCTGTCTGCTCTTGATTCGTTCGCAGCTCAACGGCGATGTGAATTATTTTCAACGAAAATTCGTCAACGAAGTGCGTCGATGCGACGAGATGGAACGGAAACTTCGGTACATCGAAGCTGAAGTAAGGAAGGACGGAGTACCGATTGCTGATAACCTCACCCAACTACCACGTGCACCGAATCCCCGTATGATCATAGATCTCGAGGTAAGATTTCTATTTCCTTCCTAACAATAATGTCTTAATTAATTTCCTCGCGATTATACTCTCTCTCTCTCTCTCTCTCTTAGCTTCTTATCGTATTCGATCTTTTAATCGTTCGTATCGATTTTATATATTGGAAAACAATTCCATTAGCATCATAACGAAACATTATCGGTATGATAATATCGGCAAAAATTTTTAACCAATCTAAAATATATACAAAAATAGAATAGATAGGTAGATAGAAAAAATATATGTGCGAAGTAGAATGTATTCGTTTGTCGCAAACACGCTCATGCAGAGGGCAAGGGGCCGAAAAAATTACTTTCGTTAAATTGTTTAAATCGTTTGTTTTTGACACAAATATGTTCATATTAATTTCAATTATTTTTACTAAATAATGTGTATACTATAAGAATGTATCATAAGTAAACGAAACGACTGTTTTACTTTTTAATTTTATTACCGACAGAGCTCGTTATAATACAAAATATTACCATTTCTTCATAACGAGTATACTCGTTGAAAACAGCTAAATTATTAATTTGATGTCGTAGAAAAACGTAGATTAGACTGAACTACAGATCGGTAGCTGTAACGTTAATATCTATGTCCTGTAAAAAGTTGAAAGTAGATCGTTGAATATAACGTAAACGTTCGATAGAGGACATGCGAGAAATCGTGACGATAAACGAATAATTATTTCTCCAATCGTTTGTTCGTCCTCGACTCTTCGTTTCATCCATCGTATTGGAACGACAGAACGAAAGGGTAAAGAATAAAGGTATTTTATTTGGTTGCAGGCCCATCTCGAGGAAACGGAGAACGACATTTTAGAGCTGAGCCAAAACGCGGTAAACCTGAAGAGTAACTACCTCGAGTTGACGGAATTGCGACACGTGCTCGAGAAGACTCAAGTATTTTTCACGGAGGTAGCTAAAGTAGTTCACAGCAGCTTTTGCTCATAGCGTCCTCCTCCTTCGTGTAATCGATGTTACCATTCTGTAGAAGAATCAAGATTCGTATCTTCTTCTATATCAACAGGAAGAGGCCAATGACTCGATCACCAGGACGCTAATTAACGAGGAACCACAGAATCCAAGCGCGTCAAGTCGGGGACGTCTCGAGTATGTTTTCCAATTTAATAACAAATTCTTATGCATTTATGGAAAATTGCGATATTTATTGCCATTATTTTCCGTAAATAAAGTTTATGGGAAAACACGCAAAACTGCACAGAACGTAATGTAACATTTCGAAAGTAAAGTAAATCTCTACTTAGCTTTTATTTCTTTAGTCGCCTTTGGACAATACGTAGTACAAATTTGCGTGAATATCCACAGTCCACGTACATCTGCTATATTTCGGAGATATTTAAAACACCAACCTCTCTTCAACGTCCTTTTTTTTATAACGTCTTCCTTTATGTAGAACGATAATCGAAGATTATGTACGAACAACGTGACGCGAGTCGTGATTCGTTGATTTTCGAATTTTCAAACTTATTAATTCGTACCTAAACTGAGAATTTTAGTTCCAATCACTCACGTTCATACGTTATAACACACACATATATATAGGGTGTTCGGCTACAGGTGCAGAAAATTTAAGGGATGATTCTTGCAGTGAAAATAAAATGAGAATCAAGAATAAATAAATTGCGTTATCAGCTTTATTTATAGTTATTGACAATTAAAGATCGGACAAAATACCCCTGCACGCGAACAACCCACCTTGCACAAGCGAAAGGAGGTCAGCCTAGGCAGCGGGACGCACAGTGCCCCTGTGTATTATGTATATTTGAGAATGGGGAAATAAATTCAAACAAAATTTTTCTCTCGATTTCACTTTCACATTGAAATTAGGGAACATCTCAAAAATATGAACGCTTACGCTTGTAAGTGTAACCTGCTGAGCCTAACTAATCCTGTGAAATTTGATATTTTCGATATATTCAGGCTAATGAGAAAAACTTACGTTTAATGTGTGAAAGTGAAATTGAAAGGAAAATCTTATTCGCATTTGGTTGGCAAATACCCATACCAATGGAAAATTCTAAAATTTTCAAATCGCTTTACTGTAAATGATGTCTCTTGCTCTTCGATTATAAGTTGTATTATAAGTACAAACGACGTTGTGTTAAATTGTTTAGTTCTAGACAACTTTGGGAAAGTACTTTTCTCTGCAAATTAAAAATCGTGCAGCTTAATAAACGCTGTGATAATGAGAGATTTCGTTGCCGAAACGATACTTGCGACGATAATTTGTCTGGACAAATAGCGTTCATAATCGTATCGTTTAATGATAAAAAGGAGGACGAAAGAAACGTTACGAGTAGTAGCCAGTTTATCGGTTTGTGCATCAGATTACAGATTTCTTCCGTGACAAGCCACGATAAAAATTATTACAGTTCCCCTTCTTCAGGTTTATAATATTTCGGATTATTCGACAAACATTTAACGTCCTGTTAAATATTTGAATGCTAATCGTTTCGATGTCCTGCGAAAATCTTTTTTTGTTCGTTTCGTGCAATCTGAAAATGCCGGATTTTTCGATAAAAGGGGAAGAAATTTGGAAAGAGAAGGTAAGTTGCTCGATCCATCCACAAAGGATAATGCGTGATAGAAGAAAATAATCTGTAGATATTGTAGAACTCGACGATTTTTCATGCTCTTCTTAAGAAATACCAACTGATTACGCGATGCATTTATATATCGCGAAAGCGTTCACAAAACCATTATGTCCATATCGTATGTGTTACGACAAAATATTTTGCATTTCATTTCCATTGTAACGTCTGTCACAATGACTGTCGTGACGGCTATTATCATCATCGTCGTATTGGTAAAATCTGAAACTGAATCTGAAAATATGCGGAGAAATTACAAGAAGATATTTATTGCAGACATGTGTCTAGTAAAAAGTCAGTATATCACATGAATAACCATATAATCTTAAGCATATATGTAATAATATATATAGATAAGTGCTAAATATGGTTTCATTGAATATCGAGGTTTTATCAGTTTAATACGTATTTCTACTAAATAATTGAAACCTAATTTCTATATATCTACATTCTCGGATTTGTTTCAAATTTTTACAGTATGGTGATAGTCGAGTTTCATAATAATGACTAACGACATTTGAGAGAATTGTTCGTATAACTCATAATATGTACGTTCGTTCGTAAGAGATGTTTACACGTGCGTGAATAATCTCGTAAGCCTGTCGTGTAATCTCTAAAAAGAAATTAGACCTTAAAGACATTAAAAGTATACACTGAAATGTAAACGTAACGTATATATCGGCAAAGAAAAAATATTTTATTTCCATAGAACAAAAAAGGTATAAATGTAGAGATAAAAATTAATAATCAATAACATTATATATATATATATGATATAGATCAAAATTAATTACAAACGTTGTTTTTAACCTCAAAACGTTGTTTTCAAAACGACGTTCTCTTTTGTATATTTTATTTTCTATAGATACCGTACTTTATTTGTTATATTTGTTACATTCGTCACATTCGTTACACTATTATAAATTACACCGTTGCGTGTGCCAGTAATAATCGATTAATTCAATTATAACTTCTCGAAATTACCATGTTAGCCATATATTTTATTCGATGAAATTTTTCTTTTATAGGTTCGTTGCTGGAGTAATAAGCCGAGAACGAATACCAGCTTTCGAGAGAATGTTGTGGCGAATATCCCGTGGAAATGTATTTTTACGTCAAGCTGAGCTCGACAAGCCATTGGAAGATCCAGCTACTGTTAGTTCGCTTCTTATCTCTTCTTCTTCTTCTTCTTCTCTTCTGCTTCTTCTTCTTCTTTCCTTCTTTTGTCTTAAAACCATCGTCTAACTTTTCTTGATCTAATTTACAGAGATATAAAAATGACCTATTACTTGCATAAACTTTACGAGTAGAATTGATTCGTTTATCGCGATATTAATTCTATTCTCTTAATATATTTTTATTGTGTCTATATTCATCGTTCTCACTTACGTGTATTTATCGCTAAAATCACGTACGCAAGGATCCCAAGGATTTGGTAAGATATTCTAATTTTTCTACTTTTTACGTTGATGCTAGTATTGTCATTAGGTATTATTCTTTCATAAATCATTACGTAGAAGCTCTTTCTCTTCTTTGTACGTAATATGCGTGTAACCGAAGAGAAGATGTTTGTTTTATTGAATTAAAAAAAAAAAGAAAAATAAAGGTAGGTACGTTGTTGAATTTATTAAGCTAAATACATGTCAACTGGACTATCCACGAAACAAGTAGAAGATTTTCTTTACTTTCTTTCGCTTCAAAGTTGATTCACTTTCAAAGAATTTCACATTTTCCTATAATAATCAACCATAAAATCTTAAGTTGTTAGATTCCTTCTTTGAAGATATTCCTCCTATCGATGAACTTAATATTTTGCTATCGTTTGTAATTCTTTTTATTTGTAAATATCAGAAAATATATGTAATATCAATCGGTTGGTTTGTCTTAGGTATCGTAATTGATATTGCTTTTATGGCGTGCTTGGAAAAAGTGAGATACAAATTTACATTTAACTTCCTTGTGATTTAACTTCCAATTAATTATTTTATTAACAAACTGGCTATTCTTCTATCGTTATTATTGCTTTCCTTTTATTTTTTCTTTTCCCATATACCATCATTCTATATACTGTACTACCATTTAATCTTAATACCTGCTCATCGTCTTTATCTCTGTTATTAATTAAGAAAGATTACTCTTTACAGGAGGTCTTATTTTGTTCTTAATACGAACTTGATCTCTGTTTTTGGTCGTTTCGGTAAAAATTAAAAGTCAGATAATTGTGACAGAAGCAGTAACTCTTATCACGATGGATGATCGTAAAATACAAATACCTAACGATTCGGAAATAATGATTTAGATTTTTGCTGATCTATTTACGCGATAGACTTTCAAACTCGATCAATTTCATTCGAATTACAAAAAATCACAACTCCTGCACGCTCTGTTTAATTTTGCACAAATTTATCTAAGTTACTTGTATACTTTATATATCTTTTTTTATAAGATTTTAAGCATGAATGCTCAATGTTATAGCACCGATTGTTATTTAAATGTATAAATAATACAAAGAGACGAACTTTTAAGTAATTAATTTGCCCTTGTAGATGCGTACATCAGGTTGTGCCAAAAGTTCCTTTCATTTTATAAGTAAATAATAGATGTAGTAATAGACTGAAACGGATCGTACGTAATTCAGTAAAATAATATAAAACAAACAAATTTTGTGAAATTTTATGATTTCCTTTTGGGACATTTGGGACAACCTAATATATTATGAGAATATTGCTCGTGCTTTTTACCTTTCCATAATATGCATATAGATGTTATTACGATTAAATCGTGAAAAGGGAGAAATTTTCACGTATGAATATAATTTAATTTCATCGAAATGTCCACGCGTATGCGATGGTAAAAAACATCGTTAAAATTGAAATTTCATTAGTAAGGAGAATTAGTTAACTGTTTAGGCGTCGGTGGTTTATTCGACGTCAAGCGGTTAATAATTTATTGCAACTAGCAATTTCATTCTGCAAATATTTTTCAAATAATTGACGATCGAAGAAGATATTTATTTGCTGTGCGATATCGTAACGTTAGTTTATTCTAATCGCTACTACGGTAGATACATTTAGATATATTTACTAACATTGTTGATATCGCTAATACAATCTTGTTTGATATATGTACGTAAGTTTTGCGGATTGTTTTAGGGTAATCAAATTTTTAAAACGGTGTTCGTCGCGTTTTTCCAAGGAGAGCAGCTGAAGAGCCGCATCAGGAAAGTTTGCAGTGGTTTCCACGCGTCTTTGTACCCATGTCCGCACAGCCACGCGGATCGCGAGGATATGGTGAAGGGCGTTCGAACGCGACTGGAAGACTTGAACTTGGTGAGTCTTGTACATATGTACGTATACGGTAACATCGTTAACCATTTAGCTGTTGCGACCTCTTAGAAAACTTTGAAAACTATGTACCTAAAGTGTGTCGCAAAAGGTAAGTGATGACGAGTATACTCGTCAAACATGGAGTATGTGTGGCTGATATAATATGAAATTAAATTGTAACGAAATCACCGTTTTTATTTCTTAATTTTATTACCGGCGGGGCTCTTCATAACGCAAAGTATTGTCATTTCTTCATGACGAGTATACTCGTCAAACACAAAGTACGTGTGGTTGATGTAATATGGAATTAAGTTGTAACGAAACGATTGTTTTATTTCTTAATTTTATTACCGACAGGGCTCTTTATAACAAAAAGTATTGTCATTTCTTCATGACGAGTATACTCGTCAAACACAAAGTACGTATGGTTGATGTAATATCGAATTAAGTTGTAACGAAACGATTGTTTTATTTCTTAATTTTATTACCGACAGGGCTCTTTATAACAAAAAGTATTGTCATTTCTTCATGACGAGTATACTCGTCAAACACAAAGTACGTATGGTTGATGTAATATCGAATTAAGTTGTAACGAAACGATTGTTTTATTTCTTAATTTTATTACCGACAGGGCTCTTTATAACAAAAAGTATTGTCATTTCTTCATGACGAGTATACTCGTCAAACACAAAGTACGTATGGTTGATGTAATATCGAATTAAGTTGTAACGAAACGATTGTTTTATTTCTTAATTTTATTACCGACAGGGCTCTTTATAACAAAAAGTATTGTCATTTCTTCATGACGAGTATACTCGTCAAACATAGAGTACGTGTGGCTGTTGTAATATCGAATTAAGTTGTAACGAAACGATTGTTTTATTTCTTAATTTTATTACCGACAGGGCTCTTTATAACAAAAAGTATTGTCATTTCTTCATGACGAGTATACTCGTCAAACACAAAGTACGTATGGTTGATGTAATATCGATTAAATTGTAACGAAATCACCGTTTTTATTTCTTAATTTTATTACCGACAGGGCTCTTCATAACACAAAGTATTGTCATTTCTTCATGACGAGTATACTCGTCAAACACATAGTACGTGTGGCTGTTGTAATATGAAATTAAGTTGTAACGAAACGATTGTTTTATTACCGACAGGGCTCTTCATAACAAAAAATATTTCTCCATGACGAGTATACTCGTCAGAAACAGGTAGCTGGTTAACGCGGATTACGTAATTCGCTAGAAAGGTACTTACCGTAGTAAATTGATTCCCTTTTGCTTTTAAACGCTTTTTCGTTCTAAGATTCGATTCGTCGAAGTATCCAGGTATTTACAGCTTCTATTACGAGTATTACAATACGTACGAAAAATATTGGTCTAATTAATAACTGCTAAAATGGATCTATATCGTAGGAGATTGACAGCCGAAAAATGTATAATTCTATGTTTTGAAATACTTTCACGTAAAAATGTAAAAAGTAAGGAAGTCGTTTACACTTTTCTCCAGGCTTTTTGTAAGATATTTTTCGAAAACATATTTTTCCTTAATGTTACGTATATCTCATAAATATCAATAATTTTCAGTACGAAGAAAATCGAATTTATGCGCGTTTGAATAATTGTCGGGTCGTTTCTGATGAAAATGTACGACGAATATATGAAAACCCGGAATTCACTGGTTATATTATATGAAATGGATCGTCGAATCTTTCATCGTTGATATCTTCGTTTCTTTTCATTTCATTCAGGTTTTAAATCAAACGCAAGATCATCGTCAACGCGTGTTACATAATGTTGCCAAGGAGTTGCCCAATTGGACGATTATGGTTCGAAAGATGAAGGCCATTTATCATACGATGAATTTGTTCAACGTGGATGTAACGAAAAAGTGCCTTATAGGAGAATGTTGGGTACCTGTTGCCGATCTCACCATTGTCCGAGACTGTCTCACGGAAGGATCGGTTGGTTTCTTCAAATTATATTATGTATACAAGTTTTACGATACGTTTCAAGAACGAAACAATTCGAATAGGAGTAACACTTCTAGTAACAAGCTACAGTTCTATACTATATTTCTTATTAATTTCGTTAGCACGTGTTAGCACAGCTTCTATAACAGAAATTAATTTTCTCCTGTTATCGTACACATCGTTCTATACACCGTTGTGTCGAACAATAAGGAAATGAAATATGGTTATTTAGAGCATTTGATAACGATGATAAATTTTCTCGTAAATTATGGCCGGATACCTTCGAGACGCGATATATCTTGTGTCCTTCCTTCAACATCGCTGCGATTTTCTTCAAATTTTCATGTTTTTCTATATTCGAAGGAATTCTATAATAACCAAATATTCTTCTTTCACGTCTCGTTTATATTTTGTTGGCTCGTTCAACTGAAAATATGCTTTCCCGTTTATACTATAATTAAATTATATTATAATATCATTTATCAAGTTATATTATATATTACAATAATATAATAAAAATCGCGTTGAAATTTGACTTTCTTCAGCGTCTCTGTGGTAGTACGATACCATCGTTCCTCAATGTTATCTACACGAACGAAGATCCTCCGACGTTTAACAGGACCAACAAGTTCACCAGAGGTTTTCAAAATTTGATCGACGCTTACGGCGTGGCATCGTATCGTGAAGCTAATCCAGCTCTTTATACGATTATCACTTTCCCTTTCCTATTTAGCGTCATGTTCGGCGATTGTGGACACGGTAAATAAACGTTTTACGTTTCGACACTGACTACGGTTAAGAGTGATACACGGTGTCCTAATAAAACAATGATACAGTTGGCAGTTGGTAGATGGCGCGATTGTACGTGAAAAAATAAGTCGAAGGTACAGGCTGTCTTACATGATGATCGTGCGTGAGAAAATAAGTCGAAAATATGCAATGAATTGTTTTCACTTGAGGGACTTCGTTTCCGAGAAAATCGACTTTGAATTTCCACCGAGTACGCACGCACTTGACTGTGTCGTGGTCGGATCTCTATACGAACCATTGTTTGTTTCATCCGTTTACGTAGAAACGTACGTACTAAATCAGAGGTTTATTTCTAAAAGACAACTATTAAAACCGAGGATCATTTTGGCGTTCGAAGAACTGGAAGACTGGAAAATATGTTTTGGAAAGCGTGCACGAAAATTGAATTCGCAGAGCATTTCAAGAATCAGTGTTTTCAACAACTTTTGCACCGATAAAGCAGATTTTCAGAATTACTAAGTAAACCTACGGCATATGGTTTATATCGTATTAAATGAAAAGCTTTCTCGTTTAACGCGTCGTTTTTCGGGAATATCATGGCAAATCGCGAAGAAAAAGAAGATCGTGACTCACGCGTGTTTAGTTGAGAATCGACGTATTTACTCGTTCGATATTATCGTCCAAATGTCATTTTCTTGCAAACGAAGCGTTACACGTACATCGATCGCACGTTTTTCTCTATCTTCGGCTTATTTTTACGTACGTGGCACAATTGATCGAAACGATTGCTTCGACTCGAACGACTTCAAATCTGACCACTCTATCGGTTTTATCTCTATGTAAATCCAGTTTGCGCGGTGAGCGTAGCTTGAACGTCGAACGTAAGTTCGATCGCGCGCACCATCTACGTTGCACGTTTCTAATCAGATTCGAAATTGAAATAAAGATGAACATCATAAAGGTAGGAAATTTGAAACTGGTTTTATATAGTCACGAAACGCACCGTGTATTTCTTATAACGTACGAATGTACGTGTGTAGATAGGAATATGGAAAGCGACGACCTTTTCCTTTTTCTTCTCTTTTTTTAGGTTTAATTTTGAGCCTGTTCGCTGTATATATGATCGCGTTGGAGAAGAAGTTTATGGCGCAAAAGTCAGCGTCCGAAATTTGGAATATATTTTTCGCCGGACGTTATATTATCCTTCTTATGGGTTTGTTTTCCATTTACACTGGCATCATCTACAATGACGTGTTCTCAAAGTCATTTAACATATTCGGGTCTAGTTGGCACATATCGTACGAAGATGCAATGGGGAAAGATGATATGATTGAGTTGAATCCAGCTACCAGTAATTACGCGCAAGTGCCTTATCCATTGGGTATGGATCCTGTTTGGGTATTAGCCGAGAACAAGATAATATTTTTGAATTCGTACAAAATGAAGCTGTCGATCATCTTCGGTGTCGTGCACATGATCTTCGGCGTGTTCATGAGTATCCCTAATATTATGTAAGTTGATACAGCGATGGTTCCGGTTACGATTTCGATTTCGACGTATCATCGCTTTTTATTTATTTTTCTTTCCTTTTTTCTTTTTTTTTTTTTCGTTCAATCGAATCTTCTTCATATCTTTTATTTAGCGTATTTACCTATAAGTACGGAAATATCTAACGAACACAGAGATAGTTAGAGAAGAACAAAAGAAATAATTCGATCGATCGCTACTTCGAGTTGGAAATAATTTCTTTCGAAGATTTTATCGTAGCTCTTAGAAAAGGAAGCTTCTATTTACGATAGTCGGAAATTATTTCAAATCAATATCTACGTACGTATATTCGCAGCTATGTATTCGCACACTGATGGGAATACGAAACGATCATTTTGCTTTTCAGCTTATGCAAAGTCTCGGAATAGTTCAAAAGAGGCAATGGAAAATGAATATAACTTTAACAGGGAATTTTATGTGAAACGCGCTGCATATATACATGTACGTGTATATACGTGTGCACATATGTATAAGTGTTAAAATGCTATGCACCTCGTAAAAGCAAAAGTCATAAAAGTAAGAGTCGGAGAACTGGAAATCTCGAAATCGGATAGCAATTGGACCAGTGTTATTTCAAAGGAAAATAAGTTGTGAAATTTTAATTAGTTCATCCAATTGCTTCCCCAATAATCACGCGCATTCGTGTACTACGATAAATAGGTACAGGTTTCTGTTTTTCACTTTCACAAAAAGCGTCAATCTTTCTTTAACGAATCTATAAAAAAAGCCACGTTTAAATAACATTTTCTGTCTTTTTTTTTGTTACACGTACGAGTATATTCGTCAAATATTCTAATAGAGTTTGGAGAAAACAGAAACGAAACCATGTAGATATTACACATAGCTGAAAATCGAGGTGGTCCATACGTGCTAGATATTGTTCCTTAATCTGTATTTATAGGTATATTATATATAGACATAGGGTGTTTCGATTATCTTGGATTAAAATCGCTTAACATACGGTGATCACAAACATATTATGCGAGTTATAGGAAACATTTTGAAATTTCATTGGATATACGCGCCAAAGAGCATAATCAAATAATCAAACTTTTTTTTTATAAAATACATAACAGGTTTGCTGGAAGTATAAAGGAAACATTACCAATAAGTATCGTTTATATTACTTTTTACTAAAATTTTGAGTCTTTATAGTAAATGGTAATTGTTTATTTGCAGCTTGATTTTATACACGACGAGTATATACGTCAACCGCATCGAGATGCATTTAGATTGGTCCGTGTATACGCGTTGAACGCACTGAACTGGTTCTTCGGTAACTGGTTCGAAAGTATCATAAAGTATAAGAAACGTAGGACAAGTATGTCAAGTAGCGGCGGATTCTTACCGGTTCGTTAAAACCTGAACGCGTCGCGTCGTGTCGGTGAATTTCCGAAAAGAAACTCGTAATAGTACGCATGTACCTCGTATCGTATCGACGCTACCCCGCTGTGAGATGTAGGACTTGGGACTATAGTAACAAGTATCACGGCACACCCCCATCGCGGTCTGCCCGGCGTCGCGACGCTGCGCAGCATCGTGACAGTCATCTGCCATTGGCCTGCCCTTCTCCCGGGCTACGGCCAACCAAATCCAAATCCGACACAAACGTGACACGAACAGGCGTTTTGTCAGAAATTAAATATCTACTTAGAAGAAACTATAGCTAAGCGGTATGCATACGTAGGAAAAGATTATCCCGGATATCGAGATTGACGATCGTTTTGTATTTCAAGGCCATTGAAATCGGCCATCTCCGATTAACAATAATCCTATCTACGTATGTTAAGCAATGCAAGATGAACGAATCAGCCTGTGTAATAAATTTTACATAGAAACGAAATTTTACAGTATTTTTGTACGTTATACGCTATGGTAACTAGTAATAGTAGTTTTCACGTTCACGAATTACCTTATTAATTACATGTGTTTCTACGTTTCCCCAACAGGCATTTCAAGAGATACTCGAGCTTATTCCTAGAATTCTTGCCACAGTTACTTTTCCTTGTTTTATTATTTTTCTATCTGGTAGTTTTGATGTTCGTTAAATGGGTTTTGTATAATCCTGCTGCAACAGGTAACGTATTATATCATATCATACTTGTTATCGTTGCTATCTGATTTTCCATTCAATGGTGAAATTAATCAGATCCTGCTATGTATCTTCTTTTTTTTTTTTTTTTACAGATCATAGATACAGTCCTTCGTGCGCACCATCGGTTTTGATTACGTTTATTAATATGATACTGCAGGGTCACGCTACCGTGCCGCTTGGTTGTTCGGAGTTCATGTTCCCGGGTCAGTCTATTCTTCAGAAGGTTTGCGTGATACTCGCTCTGCTATGTGTGCCTGTAATGCTTCTTGGCAAGCCTCTTCTCTTCTTATTCCAGAAGAAGAGACGAGAAGAGAGAATCTTGGTGAGCAAATATAATTCTCGTACTATTATCTCCATTACAATGATCGTGTATCGACTCAGAAACTGGATCGACAAATTAACCAGTTAACCGCGGAATTTAGTTTTAGAAATCTGTCACGGGGCTGAGTCATTGAGTGCGCAAATAAATACAAGCGACGACGAGTATACTCGTCAAAGGCTGCTAGCTTTCGTTCGACGTGTATACTCGTCAAACGCAGTTGACTGGTTAAGGAGAAAGAACGCATAATCGAATTACAGCGTAATAGGCGACTTGGTTAACCGTTTTTACATTAGCTGCTGGATTAAATGGATATTTATAAAGTACTATATCGAAATCGCTTTGTATAAAAGCTGCCAATATTTTTCAACCTTGTGCATACATCCGTATGCTTGTGCTCATACATATACATACACATACGTGTACTTTTCTTATAAATAATTCGGTAAAAAAGTAATGACAAAGATAAATAAATGGTGTCTTCAAGACTCTACAATTTTCACTCGTTTTATATAAAGTTTTCACCTGCGATCGCTTTTCAATTTCAGAGCAATGGAACTCCATCTCAAGACATCGAATTGCAAACCGAAGGTTTACAAAATAATGCGACTATTAGTCAAGCCACCGATGCTCACGAAACGGAAACATTCGGTGAAGTGATGATACACCAGGTTATTCATACTATAGAATATGTTCTCTCAACGATATCTCACACTGCCTCTTATCTACGTTTATGGGCTTTGTCGTTGGCCCATGGACAACTTTCCGAAGTCTTATGGAAAATGGTGTTAAGCGAAGGTTTGGGTGCTACCGAGAATAACTATGTAAAAAGCGTTATATTGTTTTTGACATTCGCTGTATGGGCCACATTCACCGTCGCCATCCTTGTGATGATGGAAGGGTTATCGGCTTTCCTTCATACCCTTCGGCTTCATTGGTACGTAGAAAGCAACCAAGAAACCAGAAAATAACGAACCGATAGCCGTTAATTAACGTTCCCAAGTATTCCGGTTTTTTAGTCGATCACTGTCTAACAACGATACGCGAGTCATAGTAGTAGAATGTACAGAAAGACGAAAAAATAACGATGAAAAGCAATATCTGTATCGTCATCTCACTAACCTTGAAACGCGACTCGTCCTTTGTCTTTTCATCCATTTTAGTCGTTTCGAATAACTATTGCTTGAATTAATCGGAATAGAAACTAATTGGTAGTAGGAGACAGAGGAACGGGGGTCAGGCAACTGCAACTCTGCTAGCTGAGTAATGATTTTAACCAGCTAGCTGTTTTCCACGAGTATCGCCACTTGCATCTTCCTTTCTCATTCTTTTGAGCAACGTAAATGTCTCGAACAGATATAATATATTTTCTCAATCATTCGTGCACTTACGGTAGAAATCTTTTACGAATGTACCATGTATGTATGCAGCACGATAATATCAATAATAATAATAATAGTGATAATTTTCTTTTTTCAGGGTAGAGTTTATGAGCAAATTCTACGATGGCCAGGGTTATCCCTTTCAGCCATTCTGTTTCAAAACTATCTTAGATGCGGAAGAATCCGAAGACTAATATCGGACCACTGCTGTGATCCTCGGCAATAACAATTATAATTAGACATACATATCCATCGTGTTAAACGGAAAGACTTGTTTTTATTTTATGTATATAACCAGTTCAGCAGTATCGAATGAAATACAGCGGAAAGATGTGTCTGTTTTAGGAAATTTCTATCAGTATGTTTGAGAGCATTCTCAGATTAACCGATTGATCGCGATTTAAATGATACATCAATCGTCGTAGGAACAACGTTTAATCCAAAATAGATAGCCCGTATCGTTTCCTATTTAATCGTAAACGAATTGGACAACAGTATTGCGACATGTCTAACGTCATTTACCATTTTCCGATTCTGTTTGGAAGCTTGCATCGTGTATCGAACGTACGTATGTACCTAAATATATAGTATATAATACGCATATAGTATATATGTACCATGTAGGTACTCGGTGTACGTTGGAAAATCAATTTCGAGAAACGTATTTCAATAATACGATAAATTATGCTGTAAATTCTGATAGAACGAAAGCCGAAGAGATAACGGAAGAATTTCAATGGATCGGTAGATACCGATTAATAAAACGCAAAAATTAATCGAATTAAATTGACGGAATTTTTTTGAAAATTCCGCTAAAAAAAGGAATATCTATATCGTGCTTTCTCTTCGTAAATTCTCTAAACAGTCTAATAACATCGAACACGTAAATTCGTCGCTAGAAACTGAAGGCGGTCGTTGGATGAAACAGATTTCTCAGTTCGAGTAACATGTAATTTCATTCGTGTTTTTGTTAGATCACAGCACGTTAAGTATTAGCTGTTACGTTTCGTATACGATCCATCTATACTTGTATAATTAAGAAATAATTTATTTGTCTTATTTCTTCGTAAATATGTATCCTTCGTGAAAAATTGAAAATACCTGTACTTGTACGTAGTAGGTACCGCGACGTTCTTTAAATAATTTTTACAGCATTCTACTAAATAGGATATATACGGTGGCGAAAGTTTATCGATCGACCTTATTCACGAATCTATCAATCAGTCCCAGTATTTTTAAAAAAGAGAAATATCGAGTCAAGTTTTCCTATTAAAAATATTTTTTCTATTTTCTTACTAACGCGACAGAAGGTAGTCGAAGAAAATCGTAGACGAGATAAAGAGAGTAATTTGTCGAAATTCTACGTCAAGGTAATTCGGAAGAGAAATTCGTCTTGGATCAACTAAGCATATCGTTGATCGGTAAATCGGTACACGTCTCGTTCATTCCATTGTTCATTGTCAAAATATGACGAAACGGTAAAAATATCGCGTAACGTAATACAATATCCAGCATACTATCTATATTCGCATAATATTATTATGCTAGGAGTATATATAAGCGGAGAGAAAAGTTGAAATCTGAGAAGGATGGCGGGAATGTACATTCTATGTTACTAGAGTACAAATTGTTGAGAGTGATTGCGAGAAGTATTGACCCTGCAACTAATAAGAAATGCCGATCGTTAGAGATACATCCAATATATTGTAGGTATTAATATCCAATGTATCCAATATAACGTGGAAAAAGAAGAAAAAAGCGATGCAAATATATATATTTTACCAATATTACGATCTTACATTCATTTCGTTTCTGCGCATTCTCTTTTATTTTCCTGCGCGCAAAGCAAATGCCACTCGTATTTGTTTATCGTAGCTCGCGTGTAGCCACTTTTCACGAATGTATTACGCGTGTCGAAATATATGGAAATTTTGTCTGAAAACTGGCGATGTAAGTTTGTCAGAAGATGCAAGCTTACTATTACTTTTCGCAGAGATGACAAATAATTAAACAGTCGATTACTCGTCATAATAATATTCATAATACTATTAATAATAATATTCATCTATGTGTTCGCTGTCGATATCTATTTTGTAATTTCTACACACGATATTCATAGGTTCTTCAATTTTTCACTTTTTCCCTATATAATCGAGATAGTCGTCTGTAAATAGTTTCATTCTATCGTAGTCCTGCAGGTTTTTATATCTCGATCTTGTTTCAGGATAATAACTATTCTTCCTATATTTTTTTCTTTCTATAAGATAGCTGCCCCGTGTGCAACACCGCCTAGGCATCGAGCATTTAAATTTAAATAATAAATAAATCAACGCAGCTTTCACCATCATAGATAGTTAGGCGTACAATTTAGAAAACGTATTTTTCATCGATGTAAAAATTCCCAGTTGCAGCATCGTACGATGATTGACCTATACTTGACGCCAAACGCTTGGATTTGGACCGATTAAACGATTTCTTTTTACAAAACTAGCATTTTATTATTATTACTTACAATTAACTCTAGTTCTTCGATTATCATCACAGACATATCAAATTGCGAAAGTATCTGCGGTCTAGCGATCGATTAATTGAATTTTCCCGAAGAAAGAAATAGCAACTTTCGTAGACACGTATATTTACCACTGCAGTGGCACACACTTAAATCGTAGGAATTTTAATTCAAGAAATTCAAAAATTCGATGTTTGTAACGACGGGTATCATTGTCATTTGCTTGTCAGTGTAAGGACTTTTCAGCAACTTCAGTTCGAATTTAGACGCGCTTTCGATAGACGTTAAGAAAAATATTCAAAGAGATGTCACTCCTGCTGATTGTTACTTCCAAAATTATTATTATTTCGTCAAACTATATAACACTGCTTTCTAGCAACTTGTTTCGATAAAACCAATCGAACCTTTCGCTGTTAACTTGAAACTCTACACGACGATTCTGCTAACAAAAGGAAATACAGAAAGTTGAGATTACGTATTGAATACATTCGTATTGCGTGTTTAATATTTCGGGCGTTCCTTTATTTCGAAAATTCCGAAAAGAAATTGATATCTCGAGCCTTTGTAATCGATAGAAGCGACGAATACTAACGTTCCAGTTAAAGAACGCTTTTAACAATTTCAGGAGAAAATAGGTAAATTTTGTGCGTAAACCGTCGCGTATTAAAAATACTCTCGTCTTCGTATTTTATTAACTCGAGTTATTTAAACAAGTTCTTACGAGTTATTTTTTATTACATTAGCACGTCATATACACTCGGTTTTGGTAGTAAATCGCGCGAGAATCTCAGATGCGCGACAGTTTAGTTATTTGTTACATAAAAAAGTAAGACGGTAACGTTTTTGTATCGAAAAAAAGATAATAGATAGATATAAGAAGATTGTAGGAAGAATACGTAGAGCTTTCGACTTTTTTTACATTAAATTTAGTACGTTGTTTGGTTTAAAAATGTAGTGCCTTGTCGTCGATCAATCTCGTGTTACCAAAGCTTTCATATTTGATTTTAGTGCTATGTATTCAAATATTCAAATACCGAAGATATCGGAGTATCGCATGCCTCACCAATGAACACGTTTGGTTTGCAGAACATTTACTCGACTTACGAATTATTAGCAA
This sequence comes from Bombus impatiens, assembly GCF_000188095.3. Lineage (NCBI taxonomy): Eukaryota > Metazoa > Arthropoda > Insecta > Hymenoptera > Apidae > Bombus > Bombus impatiens. Next base: position 1,093,221 of record NT_176438.1, on the reverse strand, counting down.
GAGATATAAAATCTTCGATTAAGTCGTGTTAAAATTCTTTTGTTTAGTTGTATAGACGGTAACATGGAAATCAGACAAAATGCAAACAACGAAATTGTAGCCCCTAATTATCATGTTTTTCTCCTTTCCAATTAAATCTCTTTACTTTTTCTTACAAATTGATATGTGGAAAAGGAACGTGCCGTTAAATGCAACATTAAAAATTGAAACGTGATATTCGGTGTTTGTATTTTGTTCTTTACACGTTCTCGACGTAGATATAATCGTTTTAACTATGCAAAATATACAAATCTTGGACGTTTAAAAAATTCTATTACTGCGTATACTTTCCGATGTTTAAAGCTAAATTTCAAAGATTGTCGTCTACTTTATACGTACTACGTATGTATTTCGATTCGACGAATAGCTGAAAATTCGTAAAATCGATAAAAGCCACTGATTTGATGAGAAGGTCCTTGAAACGTTCAGTCTTGCCAGTTCAAATTTGTTAACGGATGCGCAACAAATACCTAGGTGTATAATATTTTTAATATACATGTTAAACGTTTACGTTTACTTTCGCGTTTACTTTCAAACAACAAATATGGAAGAAACTTACGAAGGCGCTGATATGCAGTTCTTTGCAGTAGGTTTACCGCGCACGCTTCGCACCCTAATCCACGTAGGTTGCACGTAAATACACGCGTCTCTCGATTTACGCGCCATTTTTTTCACGCGGTAAAGTATAACTTACGCGATTTACGCGGTAGTTTTTAACACGTTCGCGCCTTACGCACTTAATGCGATATCTTATAAAAAATGTTAACTATTGTTAAACAAAATAGTAAAAAAAAAAAGCAATGGACACTATGAACGAAATGTTGTGAATGTTATGTTTGTAGGTTACATGTTTAAATAATATGAAACCGTTATCGATATGTTGGATGTAATATTGATCGCCCGGAAAGTTCGTTCCGATTTTTAAACAATTTAATAAAATAATACATTTTCTTTAGCACCAGTATCCATCCGGCAAATTGTTTTCAAGCGTTTCACGCTAGAAAAACGTTACTAAAAGTATTTTTAAATATGCTCATTGATCTTTAATTAAATACTACGCTGGTGAATTGATTTTTTAAGTAATTTGGTGGAAATAAAATATCGTGCTGAATAGTTTTTCGTTGGAAAACCTGAGAAGTTCCGGAAGGATGGAAAGTGGAAGAAAATAGCACCTATATAGATCGATAAATGTATATCGAATCGAAATCGAAACGAACTTTCCGGGCGATGTTTTGAATCTTTTTAAAATACGCGGCAAAAATACGCGGCAATTCAAACTGACTGCTTGTCAGAGAGTAACGCCCTCGGTGTGTTAATTCAAGCGGCTGGAGAATATATTTTCCCACAAGTCTTAAAAACAACAAGTATAATACATACAGTAACTTATTCGGCGATGTTGAAACGCGTCAGTGCTGTGTAAAACAAGAATGAAAGCTCATTACGTTGCGCTAGTAGTCATATGAGTACATATTTCTTCTTTCGTAACTATTTACGAAATAAACTTTATTTACGCGATTTTCGATCGCTTAAAACGAATGCTCTGCGTAAATTGAGAGACGGTTGCACTTACATAAGTATGTACGTATGTATATATGCAGATTTTTAGATAACGCAAAGATGGAGATGTAGCTAGAGATGGAAAGAAACGTGACGAGATAACACAGCGGCAAGCGAAACACTGCTCACTCTGTCACGGGATGTTACATTCTTTTGTTTGTATATGAAACGCTTGCGGCCAATACGCGTGCTTAAATTTACGACGTAAGCGTTGAGTCTGCGAAAAAGAGCCAATCAGGGCCGCGCACCTTCCACAGCACCTTGCTTTCCATCTCTGTGCGCCTACCCTAATATCTATATACGTACATGTAAGTTTTCACGATATTCTTCTAATGTATAAATATATTTTTTACATAAGTTATAAATTTTATAAAAAGCATATTTCTATAAAGTATCGTAAATATTTTAACCGGTTAGCTGTTACGATCTCTTTAAAATGTGTGTAGCACTTAAAATGTGTGGGGAAAAAGTAAGCGATAACGAGTATACTCGTCAAACACGGAGTGTGTGTGCCTGTTGTAACATAGAATTAACTTATAATGATATGAATGTTTTATTTTTTAATTTCATTACCGCAATTTACTGCGATTACTAAATTGTAATTTAAACAGCATATTGTAAGTACCTTTTATGCATGACAAGTATACTCGTCGTAACACAAACGATTGCCATTTCTTCATGACGAGTATACTCGTCAAAAACAGCTAACTGATTAAATAGATTATTTTAAATAGATTTAGAGGCGGGCTGGAAATTAAAAGACAGAAGTTTCGAAAAAAATGTTCATGCTTTAAGGTTAGAACGCGTATAGTTTAGAATACAGAAATTAATCGTATAGGGAAAATTATTTGTTGGTATACCGATGGTCTACAGACTATAGACTATAGACTATAATATATAGACTATAGGCTATAATATAGCGTTGCAATATTATGTCTCTGGACATAATTGGTGGAAAATCAGGACTCCTTGGCGACGACAAATACATATCGCGTAAAGTGTAGAACGTAAAGGTCTCGATTGTATATTTTCTATAACTCGGAGAAAGACATCACACAGTTTGAACAGAACAGAAAGGAACTTGTCGATATGCACTAGATGAAAATGCCGTAGAATTATTATACGATACAATTTGTACAATGTACGTATTAAAATTTTCTAAACGAGCCAATTTTCTAAAATTAAAATTTGTTAAAACGAATAAAAATTCTGAGAAACTCTATTTACAATCTCGACCGAATGTTTAACACTAATCTTACGAGGTCCGGTCAAACGACCGGTTTCGAAATTTAATCTCATCATTATTTCCTTCGTTCACTTAAATTTATTATCCTTATATTATCCGATTAATCGATTTCTCAATTTTTGTTAATATAAGAATTCACATAGAGTTAGACGAATGAAAGAAATAACAATGAATCTACGATTTTAAATTAGATTTTGAAACCGGTCATATGAAATGGGCCTGGTAAGGTTAGTGTTACCAACCTGCTGCATCGATCGATGCGTCTGTAAAGAAGGATCGAATATAAAAAGAAAAATCACTATCCAAGGTTTCTTGAATGATCGACATTAATGCTGGCAAACATAACCGCATTTGATCGTAAACTGCACAGTTACCGTAAACAGGTGGCCATAATCGGACGATTCGTCGACTTCTATTCGTTCATGGGAAATTTAAAGGAAGCAAAATGTTCGAGATGCATATATGGACGTATACGCATATACATATATGTAATAGGTAAAAAGGTTTAACTTAAAAAGACTTAACTTGTAGTTTTCGATGTGTCCCGACCTAAGAAACGAGTTTTAAAATGCAGCACCTACTGGTTCAAAAGTTACGCGTTCGTACTTGTATAAAATCGAGCATTTTTAGCGTATTTAACCGGTTACTTTGACGCCATATTGGCTTCTAGCCACGATTCGAGCAATGAGTGACATCGTTGCTTGTAAATAAATGTCATCACACACACACGAACACACACAACTATATCTGTGTATATGTATATACGTATATCTCTATGATTACGCCAGTCAAACCAATTTGCAGCAACTTCGGTTCCGCGTTCGTCCGCGCAACCAATCGAATGACGGCTAAAAGCCAATATGGCGTCAAAATAATCCGTCAAGTGCGCTAAAAATGTTCAACTTTAAACGGAGAATTTATCGCGTGGAAAGCTGCAAGATGGAAAGAAAGATTCGATAATTATAAATAAATAAATGAAAGTTTATTTCGGAAAAATGTATAGGATATTCAAGGCAGAGAGTAACTACTTGTGAAAGTTTCTAATAGACTAAAATTACACGATACGTATATAGTCGGTTGAAACGTACAGGGTGCAGCCGAATAATACGTACGAGCGGATACGAAGTGATTCCTTATGAAAAAATAAGAACACAATATGGAATAAAATTTTTTCATTTAAGGCTAGATTTACAAGAAAATCGAGTTTTAAAATTTATCAAGCATATTTTAATGTGGCTAATTCCGGACTAGGCAGGGTCAAATAATCGACAGCAGGTCATTTTACGCTTGAAAATAAGTGGAAAATGCAGAATGAAATATTTCCTCGAGGCGCTTTGTTTCCGAGAAAATAAATTTGAGAAATTATCGTACGCGTGTAAGTACTAGATCGATTCTTAACTAAACATGTTCGAACTTTGTTCTTTTGAAAATATAACCTTGAACAGACAAGTTTTATTTTATATCTTCTACTTACTTTCGCTTCTATCGATAACATCTTATCGATCGGTTACTCATACCAGTCGGTAATTAGTCATGTTCAAGTATACTTGGTAAATTTCCAAACTCAATTTTCTCGAAAACTAAGCCTTCAATGAACAAATTTTATTCTATATTTCGTTCTTATTCTTTCATAATGAATCACCTCGTGCTCGCTTGTACATGTTACTAGGCCGTACTCTGCACGTATACGAGTTTATCGAAAATTAGTAAACTTCGATTGCTACGAATACTGTGGTGAACCAATGTAGCACGCAAATACACGTACGTATATCGATATTTAATGGATCAATGGCTTAATAAGGATTATTTTACGATGGTCGCGACAAGTTGAAGATTTACCGGTAAAACTTTCTTCCATATTTAGCGATTAGAATCGTATAGAATTAGGAAAATAATTCAATCGCGATATGTACTCTCGCTCGAGTTTTACCTGCTCATAGTCCAGTCAAGTTAAGCGTAAAACGGTCAATCGAGAAACAAATCGACGATAGTAGGAATGTTTTTGAAGATTTTTATAAGAATAAAAAAGAACGGCAGCGGATGCTCTCTAGTGGGAATTTTCCTTGGGGCTTCCTCCTTCATTCAGCTTCTCCTTCTCGTCTGTGTCGACGGTGAGTTGCGTAAGTTGTGTAGCTTCGTAAGCGGCGCTGGTTTTTCTGCCCGAGCGCAAATACATAGCGAAACAGGTGTCGTGTTTGCCAAAATTCTCACCGTCTTCGATCGTTTCAGGCATCGGTTGATTCACAGTTTCCGGCAGATACAACGATAAGAAACCAGATACCAGGGCGACGAAACCGAAGAGTACCGCAGGCACTTTGGGATTCAGAGAGTCCAACAGCATTATCAACGGTGTGAGAGCTCCGCTGAAACGAGCGCACATAGAGCCTATTCCCAAGGCGGTATTTCTTACTACCGTAGGGAACAGTTCGGCCGTGTAGTTGTAAATAACCGCGAACGATCCAGCTATGCAAGCTTTGCCGAACAGGACGATGGTCACGATTATGGTGGCAGCTGTATCAGTACCAGTCGGGATGCTGGAGGCGATTATACAGCACACGCCGCCGATCAACATGAACGTACTGACCAGGCATCTTCTTCCAGTACGGTCCATTAGGAAGCACATTAGCAGGTACGAAGGTAATTCCACCAAACCGCTGAGGAACAGCATCAGAAATGGATTTCCAACGAGATTTCCTGCATTCAATGACAGCCCATAATAGACGATGGAATTGGCGAACCAATTCAGACATACGTTCAACGTTTTCTTCCGGAGATTCGGAGTCTTGAAGAGATCCAAGGCTCCGTAAGAACCTTGTTCCTCTTGATCCATCTGCCGTATCTTCCCTTCGCTGATCAATTTCCCCGTATCTATATCTACGTTGTTGCCATTCATCTTCAGACCTTTTCGTATGATAGTCAGCGCTTCGCTGACGCGACCTTGGGCCCACAGCCAACGTGGAGATTCGTCCATGAGCCACCAGTGGCCGATAAGAAGCACGCTGTGAAGCCCGTAGACGATTTGCAGCCACGTTCTGTCCTTGATCACGGCACCCCAAACGGCTACTAACATGAACCCAACGGCGAACGCCAGTTGAAACATTATTCCGCAAACGGTCCTCTTTGTTGCTCCGACCAGTTCCATCGTCAGGACGAATCCTGTTATATAAGCGCCAGCCGAACCGAAGATACCGTACAGAAATCTAAGGATGAGGAAAAGGTAGTATTTGTTCACCAAAGCTACGGACACTCCGAAAACAAGTTGGGCAACAGCAGACACGTAGAATATTATCTTTCTGCCGTACTTGTCGGCCAAACTGCCCAGCGTTACGGCTCCGATAAACACGCCGAACATGTAGCAAGACTGCGCTGCTGCGCCCATCCATCGCTGCGAGCAAACGAAATTCCATTCCATTCCGCGCGACGATTGGAAGTACTCCGTGTCATAGGTCCACGAATCGCACTCCTTCGTAACGTTGTTCGCGTCCAAATAGTGGCACGCGTCCACCGCTCGGGGAACGTCGTCGAACGCGATAGAGGAGTTCCATGTTGAAGATGTGAAATTGAACGATTCTGTCGGAAACGTGGACCGAGGAACGTTACACGTATGCGGTGGCACTGCAGCGACTGTGAGTAAGGTGAGCATATGCAGACCGGCTGTCAATGCGCCGAGAATGTGCAAGCAGAATTGCCAGCATTGGTATTTACCAAATTCGCCAAGATGCATCATCAGCTCCTCGAGATTTTTATCTACGCTCGCCATCTTTCGTCTTTCGTCTTGGCAAACTTGTTTCTCCAATCGTCTTCTCGTTAGCCGACCTCTCTGTCTAACCGCGATTCGCGTTAAAATCGCCTTGATTTTATTTCTTTCCCAATGTCCATCAGCTTTTAAGTATCTGCCCCTTCAGCATTTCCAATTCATTGCTAAGGCGTGATCAACATATCGTTTAACGATCTAATTTCGCTAAATTTCGCTGTTTTTCTCTTTCGCTATTTCGATATTCTCGCAATGTTCCTTTTTGCAAACCCTTTCTTCCGTTTGGAAAATATTTCACTCGGCCGCCGACTGGTTAGTTAGTTGAAACGAGACGGGACGAATTCAGTACAGAGCGAAAAGCAACGTAACAGCGTGGACTGCGTATGAACTGCACTGTTCTAATGCCCACGGAGAACTGGATAACCGACTAGAATTACCAGCGTGAACAGCCGCTGAACGGATTCGTCGCATCCGGAGAATGCGTTGCACTGGTTTTTTGCAAAATTCAGGACTCTCTTGGCACCGTTACCACCTATTTTCCTCCTTACGCGCTTCACCTGATGTCGATTCCGTGAATTTTACGTCGTAACAACATCTGCCACAGATTGCTCTGAAAATAAATGCGAAATAAATTCGTATGCGTAATTATTACGTTTGAAACGCGCCGTTACATGCGAGTAATACGTAGTATGATTTCATAATCGTTTTAGAAAATCGATAATTAGTTCTAATTAGATATAATTAAATTATCGATAACCGATCGATGACGGAGCGAGTATTCTGAAAATAAATGCCACATAAATAGGCATAAGTTTGAAGGTTTGACAACTACACGTTCGAACGTACACTTTTAGAATCAGATTTCGCTGTATAATCCTTCTAGAAAATTACAGATTTAAAGGGAGATTTGTCTTTTACTGAGACAATAATCGAAATATAATCTAATATGCAGATAAAATATGTAACTTTCATATAGAGATACGTTAGAAAGTTAACGCGGTACCTACTAACACGAATAGTATTGTTCACTTGTGAAGTTTCCTTTTTTTTTTTACTTCGTATCGTTAAAATTAGCATCGCGTGTGTAATAATCAACATAAATCTGCGAAACTGTATCGTTTCGATTAAATTTTCATTACAGGCTCGAATAAAAAAGAAAGCGATAGAGAAAGTGAACTTTACTGTTTCCTTCGCAACAACTAACTAAAGAAACTGGTCGAAAAGAATGCAAGTCGCCGATCTTAAAAAAGTTATGTCCGAATAATATACATAGTTACGTACGTACTTGCATACATGTATACAATTTTTCGTATTTTTATTCTCGAGCGAAACGCAACACGGGAAAATACGTATATCGTAAAACCTCTCGCAGCACGTGCTGTATCAGACTGAAAGTTATAGTCTTGATAGTTCGTATGCTCAATGCCTTATCGCTGTTATACCACGTATACCGTATGGATATCGTGGATTTCTGCGGCTACAAGCTACGAGTCGCGAGATCGATTATCTTACCAGTTTCGAAATAATATCATTCGACGATAGCTTTATCCCTTAAATAAACTTCGACGCGTAAATTGTTGGAGCTAAAGGTACTGGCGCGTCACGGTATCCCGTATTGCCTTGTTGGCTATTTCTGAATTCCCATGGCCTTGCTTTCTATCGTGCTTCTGACCTTTTTGCACTCTTTCAGATCTACGTGTACGATAATACACAGAGCGTGTACTCTATTTGCAATTTATTAACTAACGTTCATCTGTGCTGTGCGTATTACATATAGAATACAAAGATAAAGATAACGAAGATTTCGATGAAATACTTTCTCCACAGTGAATCCACGGTTGTCTTTATCTCTTTTCTTTTTTTTTTTTTTTTTTTTTGACGGTAC
>NT_176438.1:988922-1084603 GCF_000188095.3 Bombus impatiens | reverse complement strand
TTTTTTTTTTTTTTTTTTTTTTTTTTTTTGACGGTACCAGTGAATAACTTCTTTTTCCATTATGTTATACGTACAACATTTTCATTCGTGTATTAAATTAAATTAAGTAATTACGAGTTTAGCTCTTCCTTTATTCATTTTTTACTTTGTTTTATTTTATTTTTAACAAGTAAACGTCACTTACAATCAGAAAACTAATTAAGCATTTTTTGGTAACGATTGTTACTTCATTATTACGAACAGTTGAATTATTATTTAGGTATACATATGTATACGACGAAAGAAACGTGATAAATTGCGCATTTTTCTTTGACTTCGTTTGATAAGAGAGAAATTTTGAAATTCTATATGCTATCATCGATCCTATGAGTGTATTCGTTACTTAATTAATTTATCTTTATTCTCTTATATATTTTCCGATTAAGTATACTTACGTATAACGTTGACTATGTTATTGTTTTTAAAATACTGTTTTGAACTGTAAACCAAGTAGACTGGAAAAAATCAGAAAATCGACACAAGCGAATTTATCATATTTTTTCTGTCTCCATAGATATATATGTTATTTCTCGTACGTGTTGTACGTACAGGGTTAAAGGTTTTTCAGATTTAAGATTTAAGATAAATAATGTTATAACTTTGAGTTAGAGTTATGGCGTTACTTAAAGAAGCTATAAAACGAATTACTTGATAAATAACAAACGATTCGCTAGTAGAATTTGTACTTTTCGAGATTATATTAGGTTGTCCAAAAGATTCTTTTATTTTAAAGGGAAATAATATTATTTCATTGAATTATGTACCATTTGTTTTATTGTAGTAGAACGACGTCATATTATTTTATTTAATTATGTACAATTTACTTTATTGCAGTAGAACGACGTTATATTATTTTATTTAATTATGTACAATTCACTTTATTGTAGTAGAACAACATTATATTATTTTATTTAATTATGTACAATTCACTTTATTGTAGTAGAACAACATTATATTATTTTATTGAATTATGTACAATTCACTTTATTGTAGTAGAACGACGTTGTATTATTTTATTTAATTATGCACGATTCACTTTATTGTAGTAGAACAACATTATATTATTTTATTGAACTATGTACGATTCGTTTTATTGTAATAGAACAACGTTATATTATTTTATTTAATTATGTACAATTCACTTTATTGTAGTAGAACAGCGTCATATTATTTTATTTAATTATGTATATTTCATTTTATTGTATTAGAACAACATTATGTTATTCTATTTAATTATGTACAATTCACTTTGTTGTAGTAGAACAACGTTGTAATATTTTATTGAATTATATACGATCCACTATGTGGTAATAGAACAACATGGATCATACATGATTCAATAAAATAATAAAAAACAAAAAATATCATGTATCTATTATTTCTTTGCAAAAGGAAAGAAACTTTTAGGACAACCCATTATGATCATGCCTGATGTGACAGATATAAAAGGAGCGTTTAAAATTGGTACTCGTATACCTATACACTTACCAACTATGGTATTGCACATTTTTTCACCACGTTGGTTATCAACTATGTTGTCCCTTCGTAATATTGCACTCGCGCTCGCGCGCCTAGGTAATAGCGCAATCAACGAAATATCAATCGATCGTCGCGTTTCGTCGCGTAGCGATAAAGTTAGAGGTAGCACAAAGAAATTGATTGTTCGATGGTCGATATATATTCCTTATCAGGATGCAACGAACCTGTCCAATGTTTTCAATTGAACTCGCACGCTAGAAGTGGAAGTGAAACGAGTCGAACGTCGTTTGAATTTTGTATAAATTATCATTTCGATATTATGCGTGTAACATACATTACGGCATTGTTGCGTGTAGCTTCAATACCAAAACTATTGAACTTGTTTACAATCAAAGCTGAATGAATTCTATTCTTTATTCTTCGTTGTACCAAAAGCGCGTAGCTGCTTTTTCACAAAATACCACAATGTTATTCGAAGAACTTAACTTTCTTTCGACAAACAGAGACCTATATCGTTTCCAGCAAATTTTTATTCTGTTAGAGATAAAAAAAAGGGGCAACTCATTATATTTAGTATTTCACGTTTGTACGAAATTCTTTAGCTTCGCGATTCGTAAAGCAGAGGATGGAAAATGTATTACTAGGAAGCAAACTTACGTCATAGTAGCGTCGTTAGTAGGAGATGGGAAAATTATTATTTATTATAATAGTATATATTTGATATTTTAACCAGTTAGTTGTTGCGGTCTCTTTGAAAAGTGTATCCAGGATGTGTCGCAAAAAGTAAGCGATGACGAGTATACTCGTCGAGGTATACTCGTACTGAGTAAACACACAGGTAAATGTGATAAAATACAATAAACTGGGCAAATATATTTTCCAATGCTTCCTAGGTAAATTAACAGACAGATACGAGAAAATTCAAATTAGTTTATAACATTAAGTTGATAACAGTAAGTTTTGCAGTTGAACTTGTTGATTGGTCGACTAACTTTCGAAGTTTGTGTTCGTGGAATCGCACAGTTCTCGATAATTTGTTCAACACATTCGGTCCAAAAATTTAATCATAATATACTTATTACGTTATATTTCAATTATTATCGGGTAATACACGGCAAAATATCCATTCAATTTGTAAGGAGATAAGATTGCACAAACAATTGGAGAATACCCAATATAACGGGGAAAACAACCAACTCAGTTTGTAAAAATGAATGCATCATACGGAGAATAAAAAGAAAATAATCCAATTTTTCTTCGTAACATGCATAGCAGTTTTACTGGCGATATAATATAGTAAACATACCACTAAATAACGTTCTCATTGCTTCTTACTAAATTTTGATTTTTTTATAATAATTAGAAATATTTTATTTTATACGACGAAACAAAGCTTTTGTTTGACGCGTATACTCGTCAAACGCGTTAAATGGACTTAACGCTAACGCCGAACAAAACCAATGCATTCACATTTTAAAACAAAGCTTCCTCTGTCTGCGATGAATAGAACAAAGCGGTATTAAAACGTTCCTCTATGTGTATATTATTATAAACGTAAAAAACAGACAGGACGATAGAAAATATTAGAAGCGTCTAATAAACCTACTACGATAAATATGAACCACCTACGACAAACTCTTTTATTTTTTTGAATTCATTGAATATTGGAACCCAGCATTTCAATTATCTGGTCGAATTATCGAATGTATAATTGAATATATATACGGCTGTGTATTCGTTTGAAATTGTCGCAACGAAGAAGAGATATTTATCGAAATAAAGAGAAACTTACTTTTTCGAAAGGATTTCGGCCACACGGCTATTGTTTGCGCTAGTTGTTTACTGACACGAATCAAGTCGAATGATGGTCAATTGAACGACGCGCGGCGCTGCGCCGTCACTTTTTCAAGCTCGTTGTCGTGACCCCTTCTCCAATTATGAAACGTCTTCAATTTTAGCCTGGGGATTAATTGCTGGAAAGACGAAGGTACACTGTTTTCGTGGCACGAGTCGCGGCACGGTTGTTGCATCGAGATCGAGATGTATCTTATGACTGACGTGTACGACTTGCCGGCATATACTGGAAATAAACTGGAGCAAACCGTTACGAAAGATTTACGCGTTCCACCACGTGTGATTATTCCGCCTTGCTCCTCGACTACCTACTTTAAACATAGAAATATTTGTCTAGAGCAATTTCTAAGTTTGTCGGGAGAAAGATCGAATGTTGTATCGTAATGTTCCGATCGGAAGAATATTAAATTCCTTATTAAGAATATTATATTGTTAATTAATAGTAAATTCGTTATTAATACATCTGTATATCGTAGAGTTGGTAATTGCTAGATACCGAGCTACGGAATTCAACCTTCTCTTTGCTCTCTGTAATTGCGTATTTCTATAGTATTATCGTCGAATACCGTAGTTTCTTCGTATTTCTACATAGCTGTTTTTATGTCAGTTAACATTTTTCGAGATTTAAAATTGTAAATTATTATTTCTTTTATTTTCTTATCATTTTTATTCGTCTGTATATGATACAGTTGGTAATTGCTAGATACCGAGCTACGGAATTCAACCTTCTCTGTACTCTCTGTAATTGCGTATTTCTATAGTATTATCGTCGAATACCGTAGTTTCTTCGTATTTCTACGTAGCTGTTTTTATGTAAGTTAACATTTTTCGAGATTTAAAATTGTAAATTATTATTTCTTTTATTTTCTTACCATTTTTATTCGTCTCTGTATGATACAGTTGGTAATTGCTAGATACCGAGCTACGGAATTCAACCTTCTCTTTATTCTTTGTTGTTGCGTATTTCTATGGCATTATCGTCGAATACCGTAGTTTCTTCGTATTTCTACGTAGCTGTTTTTATGTAAGTTAACATTTTTCGAGATTTAAAATTGTAAATTATTATTTCTTTTATTTTCTTACCATTTTTATTCGTCTCTGTATGATACAGTTGGTAATTGCTAGATACCAAGCTACGGAATTCAACCTTCTCTTTATTCTTTGTTGTTGCGTATTTCTATGGCATTATCGTCGAATACCGTAGTTTCTTCGTATTTCTACGTAGCTGTTTTTATGTAAGTTAACATTTTTCGAGATTTAAAATTGTAAATTATTATTTCTTTTATTTCCTTATTATTTGTATATAGCTAACTTATATAACTGTTTTGGTGTTATATTTGTTTTATTGTCACATGACAAGTCCTTAAAATCGGATATGTAATATACTATAAAGTACATAAATATAAAGAAGACGCAACATATGAAAGGACCTACTTAATTGCGAATAGTATGTATCGCGTGTAACGTTATAAAGTGAGACAGTGAAAGTGAGGTATAATAAACTTTTTGTCATAGCGAATGAAATTCTTATATACATCTTCTGAGAAGCGAAACTGCTTGAATACCTAATTGTTGGAAAATACTTTAAATAGATTCATAAATAGATGTTGTTATATTTGCATTCGGCACTTCGTATATTTTTATATTAATTATAACGTAACAATAACGTATCGCCTTATAGGACATTTATCTAAACGTTCCAAGTAAAGATTTTCAGACTGCGTTTTGCTGTTTGCTAAATTCCTTGACACGAAAATTAATTTTCAAATTTGAATGAAACTTTCTATTTCTCGAAATAACAGAAAAGATATCACGTTGCGTGCATTTATCTTAACTTCTGACGGTTGTGATTTAATTATAATTATCTTTCGATATTACGCGCACTTTGAACGAAATATTTTCAATTATCTTATGACGGATCATAATTTAACATCAATTCCTCTTCGCCTGTTACCAGCCGAACAGATTCCATGTGTTTCGATAACACAGCTAACGTGCAAGTACTTGTAATTTTGGTCGCGATCGTAATCTACTAGTGTAACAGCGTATTCTATAGTAATACTAGTAAGTACAATTTCGATAATAATCACACACGCAGAAATAAACAGGCAAGTATACACGGTGTCGGAGTGGTTCGTCACACAGCCACCGAGTAAACACAAACAAAATAACGAATACACTCGTTTCACTCGTAGGCGTAGCAACGTTTGTTACACAAATTCAGATGTCAAACAACAAATGCAAATAGGAGAAAAGATAGCTTGGAAGTAGACAGGAAAAAGAAAAGAAGATAATTACACATTTACAATTACCTCGCCGATTTCCATTTCCATTCTTCATCAGTACGTTGTAAAGATCAACGTTATCAACAACTTTTCCCTATACGTATAACTCTGCTTGGCCTTACTCTCCGAGATGTTCGATTAGTCAAATGGTTAGAAAGGAAGGATTACGCCATAATTTCTTGCAAACGTGTGGCAATAATTCTCGAAAGGGAAAGTGATTGTTTGCTAGCTATTGTTAGCTATTCATCGTTTATGTAATAATTTAACTTTGCATTAAATAGGCAAGTATACGCCATACCATCGTTGATCGAAGCAACGAGCGGTATAGAAATATACGTTAAAAATCTTGCATAATTGCGCGTTATCGATTTACGTTTTATCATATTGCTATGTTATCAAATCGATGACAGATGCGATTCAAAAATGAGAATATCTATGTGTGATCGATTAAGTAATTATTACGTGTTATTACATACCACTAAGATGGATGTGAACGTTTTGTAACACTCGAAAGATACGATATTAATTTAGACGTAAAATTAATCGATATTTTGTACCTTCTATATCGATTCGAGGATCAATGTTTCATATGCTTTCAATTTTTCCTTTGTGATAAATACAACGAGTAGCAGTTTAAATATCCAAATGCGTATCCTATTATGTATATTCTTTTTTTCTAATAATTGAAATAAAGAATTTCTAACGATGGACGTTTTCCTCGTGTTACTCTGTTAATGTGACTGTGATTACCGAGCTATTGAATTCACTTCGATACCAAGTAGAAGATATACTAGTAGTTAAAAGTATACACATACGTATGTGGTGATTTTGGTGGAAGATAGAGGTGACCTCGGAAAGATCGAAACCTTTCAATGTGTTTTTAAGAATACTCGAGGAAAAACAATTTAGTATTTTTTCTTCTCTTTTTTAATGTTAAAAAAAAAACGTGGACTTGCAAGTTACGACGACTTATCTTATTTGTGGGGTTAATAAATCTAAAAGGTAGGTACATAATAAGCTTCGGTCGATCGATACTTTTTATTTTCGGCTTCCATACATTAACCTCCGTTAAGCTTCATTTAAATACCCGATAAGATATGCGATTGAATTTCTCAACACTGAATTCTTCGTACGTTAATAATTCGTTGTTCAATTTTGATTTGTATTTTGAAATTGAAAGAACACTGAGCATCTGTCTTAGAATGCTTTAAATAGCATTTTTCTGTTTCTTTAGATCTCTGACTGACATGTTTAAGGACATTTTTATTTTCAATGACAAAGATTAACAAGATCTCTCAATATAAAGTCTATTATATAAAGCAAATATGTAAGAAAATTCGATACGTGTAAAACATTCTACTGTAAAATGTTATACACATACACATATATAGGTACACTAAAAATAGTAAAATTCGATATCTGCATAAAATTCTAATATATCGGATATCAATTTTCTTGAAAATCGTAATATAATTTGAATCGATAATAATTTACAGAAATAAAATGTAGCACCTACGTTCTATATGTTACATCGTATATACATATATATTTGTTTTAAGATTGTCAATAATCGATAAAAACAATTGATTAAAATAAAGAAGATTATTTAAACTGTGCTACGTATAAATTAAATGAATTTACAGTAAAATGTAAATTACAATAAATCGTAAATTACAAATCGAAAAATACGATCGACTGATTAAACGAGCGATTCAACGAATAAATATTTCATAATAATCGTGATAATCTATTGTAATTTGTTACGTAATAATTAGTCTATACACAAATGTTTCACATCTTTTGAATATCTCCTAGAACGTTTAGAAGTATGTATTTGAGATCTATCGATATAGATAGCGGTAAAGTGGTAAATGATTTGCGACCGCGATAGCAACACGACGCTTTCTATCCTACGTGTAGTTGTCCAGAAAACAAAACGATCACTATGTTGGTGTGGGTAATCTTGTAAGAAGGCCGTAAGGCCATAGCCACGTATCGAGATTCCAGGATAGTTGTCAAGTAGGGAATATACATATATTTACAAAAGGGGACTGAACGACGAAATCGAATTACCGGATGAAAGCAAAAAGATGTTAACCGATACATAATGTCTGACACTGGCGATATTGCAGCGAGATTGCATCGCATCGTAAAATTAATTTGCCATTTTCTTTAACATTTTATTTAATTTCGATAATATTTTTCATGTTTCACATTCGAATTACTCGATTAATTCTATTAATTTCGTATACTAAAATTATCAATTTTATTTATTTCTAATTAGCTATATACGTACATATATATTACGTACTATGAAGAAACTAAAATAATAATCTTTGGTATCTAAATTTAGCTAATGAAGTCAAATTATATTTGCAAACAATATTCTCATATTTGTAACAGAATAAAGTGTCCTCAAGAAGCATATCGTCTTACAATATTTTAAAGCGAAAATAATAATCGTGAAAATGCAAAATTCTTTTATCAAAACATCTATCAAAACATGGAGCATTTTTTCTATATTTTATATATCTTATGTTCTATATATCTCAAGAAATATTTTGTAAAAATACCGATAATGAAGTGGATCCTTCAAGTTCGAGCAAAGATGTGAAAGAAAATTCAGCTCTTAAACTCCAACGAAAAGTCAAAGTTCTAGCAAAGAGACAGAGTCACCGTCATGTAACCGTCACATGGTCGCCTTATCTTTCTACTTAGGCCCGGGTCAGACGAGCAAAATGCCAGCTGAGAAGAAGAAAGAGAAACAAAGAAACATCCGTCATTTCGACGCTTGGCTGACCCAGGCTTTACCTCTACTCGTACAGTTCTCTCTCAATTAACAGACTGCAGAAAAATTATTAATTAAGCGATATTATGAAATATTTTTATGTATATGTATCATAAATAAAAATTTTCGATTATTAAACTTGTTTCCTTCGCTATTTACTAATATGTTCTTCAGAAATAGACATTTTAAATATCTTGTATCAAATACGTGTTGAATGTCTGGAACGGATTAATTCAATTTACATTATTTCAAATGAATTGAACTGGTCAAAGTTCAAACAACTGAAAATCGACCCGCCTGCTGGGTCGAACTGTGAACTTAAACTTGGAGAGTTTACTATGTAACATGTACATTGTAAATTGTAAGTTATTTTTTACAACTGAAAAACTATGGGATTGTTCCAATAGAACAAAATGGATCATACATAATTCGATAAAATAATATAAAACAAAAAATGTTGTGCGTCTATTATTTCCTTATAAAACGTAAGAAACCTTTGGGGCAACCTAATACCATCGAAGTACATTTCGATTGTATGAATCGTCTATTCTCGGAATCTATATTGCATCGTCGCTATCAGCACCAGTTCTTGGAACCGGAATGATTATCATTTTAAAAAATAAACTATCTTAACATTAACTGTGTCGAATTACTATTTCTTGTTACTGATGTATATATTTGTTTCTTTTTCATTCATCTAAAAGAAGATATATATCTACATACGTAAACCTAACCTCAATCTACATACTACAGATGTAATAAATGTTTTTCTTCAAAGTATTTCTTCAAAAATCAATTAATATTTTGCGTAATGTGTATTACATTTCAAGTTACAGTAGTAATACTCTTGTATTCGATACATTTTAAACTTCATTCCTATAGTTGTCAACTAGCTAATTACTTGGTGCACGTTTCATTATTCAAACTTGTTCGACATTATTCGAATAATTCGATCTTCCGAACCACCTCGGTCCCAATTGACTCGGATAATTGACCCTTTACTAGATAATAATTAATAATAATTTTTAAACTAATATATTAATATATAATCAAGCATAAAATGTAGAATTGTCTAAAATGAAATAAGTGGTATAACATTCAATTACTTTATGCCATTTTAAGAGCTTAATATAATAAATATACTTATAGAAAAATCATAGAGAATAATACGTATATTGTAAAAGAATTACACTATAGATAATTATAATTGCAAAATTGGGAATATCAATTACTTATTACAGAAAAATGAAACGAAATTCTACATAACAAAACAAATACACACTTTATTTGAATTAGCTTCGTCAGTTATCGGTATTTGTAAAAATGAAAGAAAAGTAAAAAAATTGCTCCAGTAAACTTCAGAACTGATATAAAATTGCTTAAACACTGTAGTTTTTTAAAAACAAAAAGAATTGAAGGATCACTCATAAAAAATAATTAGTACAAAATTAGTTTTTAAAATAAATTCCTAGTCGATTAGAACTCGCAAAAATATAAAAAATATTTTCTTTGAAATATTTTTAGCTAATACCCAGCTTTATCACTCGACAGGAAACGTTAATTTGTGATAGCAAGCGTAAAAACCGGCCATACAAGCTCTCCATGTAAGTTTATATCCTTTGACGCAATACAAAAAATCCGGCAATGATTCAGATGTCACATAAAATAAAGTTAATTCTGATGAGTATATTATTATATGTATTTTCTTTTCTTTTTAATATTATGTAGTTTTTAAAATATAATTATATAATTTAATCACATTGGGGTTAGGTTGGGGTTAGGTTGGGGTAACCACAGAAAAGATATAAGCTTAGAATAAATAATAAATAAATACACAATTTATAGATATTTTATAGATAACACTAAGCAGGTAATTCTACAAATAGCATTTTCGTTATCTTTTTACTTGATAAAGTATGATCTCTCAATTTGCATAGCAAGCTTGTTCTCTAAGGACGGTTACGAACGAGTCTCGATTAATTTAGTCGACTCATTTGTAGCCGCCGTAAAAGCGGAAATTGAAAAGTTAGATAACCCATCAAATTCTTTACGATTTCCGAACGTGTCAACAAGCCTGTTCTATGCCAAACAAAAGGGGAGGGAGGAGAAGGGAAGAGAGCTTGTAACGGGCTGGACTGAAATATCAGATCAGGTACAAATGGTACAACAGTATTTTCTTCTTATCGACTGGAAAAAATCCAACGAATCTGGCATTAAGAGCCTCGCTCTCTTAATGAAAATCGATCTGGGAGAATATTGGATTTTTAAACGAGTCCTCCCGTTCGAACTGTGATTCCGACCGAGCTAATCCAATAAGCTTAAACGGATTTCGAAGTTGCATCGTGAATATACTACAAAATACTGTATCCCTTTTCATCGAACAAATGTCTGTTCAGTGTCAAAGAACTAGCGCTGAGAAGAATATTAAAAAGTAACCACTAGTGTACAGGATAGATTTGTTCGTTAAAACATCGACAAGGGAAAGAGAGAGAGAGAGAAAGAGAGAGACCTTCATATTGTAACTTAAAACTTTACTAACGAATCAACCTGGTGCCGAAATTCACTATGTAATTCTATTTTATATATGCATATCGTTGGTAATGTTTATTATCGTGGATCGTCTGCTTTGTTGCGTTCGTAATTCGAGTCGTTCAATCGTTCTCTGGTTTTGATCGCTTATTCGTTATTTCGTTATATCTTTGTATCGTCAGAGAGGTTACTGAAGTGAAAATTACTGTGAAAATACGTGTTACTTACCGTGGTTTAGGTAAATGGTACAGTTTGAAGAGAAAGATAGCAGAGATCGAAGCACAACAATGATTGACAGCCGAAAGTACAACGTCAGTCTGCCTAACGAATCTAAGTCCTCGAAGCGCTCTGGTGAACGAATCGTGTACTTCTTATTAAAAGATAATGAAGGCATGGCGGTACATGCATGCTAAATAAAAATTTCCTCATGATCTTAGAGATTCAACGTATTCGACAAATTTATGACTGATCCTCCTCGGTTGCTGCGGCTTCAGCGTTTCTATGTGGTTAGCTGATATCTTTATTTGTTCATTTGCTATCGTACCTATTGTTATCATACGAGAAATGATCAAACAACCGATAGATTTTCTCGCGAGTGGTTGCACATTATAATCGTGTTGAACGTGAGAATAATGACAATGTTGTGTATGGAAAAATTGCTCAAATGACCATGACAATAGATGATGTAATATCGTGTAGGATTGTGTTGTTATTGACAGTATGCGAGAGTAGTGATTAAAGTAAGTTGCTATTTTGCTATCAAGTTAATAGGAAAAACAAAATGTTTGTCTAAAAATATATAATAATTCTAATTATAAGATTAATGGTTTATTTGAAAGAGAAGAAACGAAGAAGCAGCTTTAAAATGATCGAAGATATGAAAAATTTCATACGATGAAATTCAATAGTTCTTGTAACTGTATTAAAATGATGTTAAAGTAAGCTCTATTGTTTTAATTAAAACTACATACACAGTCGCATCGGGAAATAAGTTAACGATCTTACATTTAAACTTTTTATATTTTTTATATTTTTTAATATGTTCTGGGCTTTTATAGAAATTAAAATGTTTGTAAAAATATATTATATAATACATATAGTTTATTATTATTATAATATACATAATTCATTTTATAAATTTACAGTTGATTTCCAATATTATAAATATTGTAAATGAAATTGTAATTTTAATTTTTCAGTGCTCTTCGTTTGATTCCGTTTGATTACATTAGATTACGTTTGATTACGTGATTAGTGATTACGTGACTTGTTTAAACTCGGTACATCCGACAAGACAATGTTCAAGTTCCTATAATTGTTCTACATCCGGCTGGTCAGTAAAGATCTGTTCCCTTAAACAGGAGACGATTATTTCAATAATTTCTGCAAAATCTATAAATCTCAGATCCATAAATCTGGCACAATACAACTACCACGTGCTCGCGTCGGTGAGATTGCAATTCGTCTTAATCATTGACGACACTTATAATCGCATCGTAAATAAACAGCATTTGTACTCATTTTGTTCTTTGTCGAAGTACGAACCTAGCACAGTGATGGCTGAGTACGAGACCAACGTAAAGTTTTCTCATATTTGGTACCTCGATTTAGCTGACGAAAACCTGTTAAGATTCAATCCTTTCGATTTAATAATCAGTACAAATCACTATAGGTCTTTAATGTTGGACAACCTGCGCGAAGGAGCAGCAAACAAACTTATCTATCGATCAAGAAATAATGTTAAGGATCGTCTTCGGCCCTGTTGTATCTTAACCCATCTATACTTTCTCTGTCACACCAAGCCATCTATATCTGACACCACGATTAGGTTTGAGATTTTCGACTCCCAAGTGTATTATTAAAGGCACATGCTTGAAATTTTCGGCTCTTGAGTACATTTTTAAGCTTTACGTTTGAGATCTTCGTCTCCCAAGTATATTTACAAGAATCACCATCCAAGACATGACCATTCAAAATGTACTTGGTACTGAAAATGCCAAACGTGACCCTTCGAAATGCACTTGAGTATCGAATATCCAGGTTGTGACAATTTAAAATGCACTTTGGTCTCGATATCTTAAACATGACCCTTGAATTTGCCCTTTGAGATGCGAAAATCCCTGTTGCGACCCCTCGACCAGCTTCGCGGATAGTCCACGGGTGACGCCACTTTACAGATCACAAAAACGTCCTAAAATCTTGACGACCGCGGAAGCAATCGTATTTCGCTATCGAAAATCCTAGACCCGACCCTTCTGATCGCCGATTAGGTGTGAAAAAAATTCGAACGTAAACTTTCAGAACGCACTTCAGATTCGGAAATCCCAGATTCGGTAATCCTTCGAAATGCGTTTGGGAGGTGGACTTGGGAAGCATAACTCTTGAAAACACATGTAGAGGCTGAGAAGCGTAAACCGAAAAACGAAAGTGGAATACGAAAGGAAGAGGAATATTACAAAATGTGTAAAATAGTTTAAAGATGACACAAAAATTTTGGAAAGCTTTCCGTGTACACATGTGTTGAATATAGAAGTATGATGTAACATGTGTCAGTTACACGCCTGCGCTTTCGCAAGTAAGCTACACTGGCGAAGCTGCCTTCTAACGTCTCACCCCGTAATTCCGCGAGTGGTGGTACGCATCGTTTACGAGCGTAGCGATGAAGGTAGTGGTGACGTTGATTCTATCGCTAATCATTCCTCGCGGGCCATATACGTGTTTTTTCGGTCAGTTGGTCAATCTTCGAAACGCAGGTGCGTTCGTATTTCTGTCACACGTAAACCATTTCTTCTCCCTCGATTTATTTCTTTTTTCATTTTCCAGTGACGTTGAATCTTTGCCATCCATATACGTGCGATTTACTATGCTTGTGAAACAGAATGCCAAAGAACAAAACAAACGATTTTCCGAATTACGAAAATTCCAGCTACTGTCGATGCGAAATTATCATCGAAATCAAGTTCCAGTGTAGTGACTCGAATAACATTTCGTTTTGATATGCAAAAACCAACAGTATGTCCATCGAGAAAGAAAGAACAAGGAAATTCTTTGAAAGCGCGCATGGCATGAAACTGAGTGCAGGATTTTATGTTTTGTTACTTGGGCTTGTAACAACGGTTACTTTTTGCACGGCGAAACAAATAGGTGAGTGTATGCTGCGATAAATTCTGCGAGGGAAATACCACTTGAAAGTAATTGAAAGTGTGGAAATCACCTCGCGCATTATCTGCCTTTGACAAAATGTAAATAGATGAACTTGTCGGCAAGATAGAATCACATATTAACGTTATCTTTACGTCGCGAAACTATCAAAAATCTGTAAAACCGTAGTGCATTGTCGGTAAGATGGATGTTTTCAAATACGAGTAGATCCCATGTGTTATGGTGGAATAATAATTTCATTGTAATGACCACGAAGACTGTTCGAAAAGACAAATTAACGTGACGTAGATCCGACGAAAAATGTTATTCAACCGAATGCTTTTCTACAAACGAAATTGTCGGATCGATAAAGTTGTCTGGGTACTTTCGAAAGCGGTTACCTCTATTATTGAACGTCCAGTGAAACCACGCTGAGCATGCGTCATACAGCAAATACTACTCGTAAATACACACGATGCCCCGATGAACACGTGCTTCGTGTTTCTGATCGATGAAAATTGTTTCAAAAATCTGTTTTATCGGCTTCTTACAAATAGCAGGCAGTATGCTATCACAAAAGAAAAAACCTAACCTTAAGATATCAGTAATTAAGAATGTATTATTTTCATGATTATTGTCATCTCCTATTGTTAGTCATTTTAATCCATATTTTTTGTTACATTGTTAACTATAATCCCTTTGCAGATTCCGACGGATTTCATAGAGGTTGTAAACTTGAAGGATTACATCCATTTTTAATCGTGACCTACAAGAATATTACAATATCTGTAAGTTGTTGCCTGTGTCATTAGCCTTTTGAATGTGTTTCTGATTCGTTACGAGAATAGAGGGGAGTAACATCGATATATTTCCTTCGACAATTATAGTATTTTATTCTTTACTTTGTTTAGCTTGATCTGATTAGCTATAACTCGCGTTCTTCCCGAGAATAATGAAAATAAATGGTGAAACTGTAGAAAAGCTATATCCTCTCCGATTTTAATGATTTTTGGATATGTTGCAGAAATTAACATTCTGAAAAACTTTTTTCTGTACATGCAGCTGTCGATCGATCATAGTTTCCAAGGTATTCGCAAGAAACTATCGATACCATTACAGTGAATTCTGTCCATAACTGTGCGTGCGTAAGGACATACACGTTTAAAACCCCGTGCACAATTGTATATGCTAGACTATAAGAAATATTTATTATAACTTAATTAAAAATGAATATCATTAATATATTGGAATTTATGTTTGGTATTTGGGTTTGTGTCAATCTGACAACGCTTATGTAAAATAATAACAAATTAATTATAAAAATAATAGGAGAACTAGTAGCCAGCTGCCTCATTAGATGATATTCATTTTTCATTCAAATATAATAGACATTTTTACAGTCTCGCATATTCAATTGTTCACGGGCCTTACCACAAGCTCGTCTCACCCTCGTTTGTATATATAAACAGAAGATAATTTTTTGCAAACATCTTGGGAATCATGGCCGTCAGCTTATTTAACGATAGATGCATGTACAGGAAATTGGTGTTCAAAATGTTAAACTTTACAACATATTAAAAAATTATCGAAATCAGGGAGGACATAACTTTTCTACAGTTTCATCAAATAAGTTGTTAGAATAAACACGCTCATGTGCACTATTGTCACTAGGTAGACAAGATCACTGTACCACACGGGGAACGGGTAACGGTAAGATGCAGAGAACTTGGCAAATACAAGCTCGTCGGTGATCCTCTGTTGCATTGTCGTAATGCAAGTTGGAGCGGGAAACTACCCTCTTGTACTCCAACGACAGCGATTTCAAATTATACCGGTTAGTAAATGAATATTTCTCTTATTTCTAATTTTTTGTAATCCCTTTTACCTGTATAATTCGTTACTTATTCGTAATTTCTTACAAAAATTACAAGATAAGGTAATTGATCGCAGAAACGCAATAGAAACTATTGGCTAAAATATATCGACTCGTATACGTAGGTGTGACAATCATTGGAAATATCTACGTCTGGTATGTACTATTCTATGTATCTTAATTCGACGTTGCACAGCGACGATCGTACAGGACCGATCAGCACGACACCTAACTAACATAGCATGTTTTATGGCAGCGTCCAAAGTGACAACACGTGCGATGCGACAATGTCGTATTCGTCACTCCAGTTGATTGAAATTTAATCCTTCTTCGCATGGTCCGCCAACGAGGTCTAAACTACATACCTTACCAATAGAAATCGTACTTTATTGATTTTTGAAGTACAAAAAGAGCCTAGTACAAAGTAGCTAGAAAAGCTATTTGCAAAAATATATCCTTACTTTACAATGAAGCGTTTTTGTACCACTTTCTACATTTCATTTTCATATTATAAAATGTGTATAAACATATAAAAATAGTACTAAACAATATACTTGAATGCAATACTCAAAGTTAATATACTTGGCCATATGATATACGTGGATCCACGTTGCAAAATTTTCTAGTAAACTTTATGTAGAAGTATTATATATGGATAATGTAGCATTGCCAATTTTTAATAACAATATCCTGTTTGGTCTGGTTTTAATTAGGAAAATCTCACTATTGTATTAATGAAATGTGTATTAACATTAAAAAATGTTCAAATTTTGAAAGGTTTCGTTGCCTGACTCGATCATCTTCTGACCCATACGAAGGGCAAGCGATCCTACTTTGCTGTGGCTCTGTTGTGCGATCCTCTCAAGTGGCGTATGAATTTTCCCTCTGCTACGTTGGCTTTCCCTTCATTGCACTGTCCTACGACCGACTGATTATCTTCTTCGAGCTCCACCACTGTCCTATCCGTTTCTATTTCGTTATGCAATTAACATACATATTTATGAACACTATCGTATTGTCGCACTTGTGGCTATGGGACGTCCAATTAGGACACAGCCTTATAAAGTTGAGAGTCCTAGCTATTCGGAATTCTCTTCCCATTTCTGCAATTTCCTTACCGAAACGAAATCCTGTTCCATTTAATATTTCTCCTCTCGTTGATTGTTCGAGGAGAAACAGAGGATGTACCGCCAACGATCGTGTTTGGATTACCGGCCGGTTCAGCAGCAGTCGAGCCATCTGGTGCTCTCGCCGTTTATCCTGGAAGCATTCTTCACCTGGAATGCCTATTCGCTAGAAAACTTGGTAATCCAGAATGGACTTGGACCTCGACATTTCGTCAATACTTGACCGGTAAGCCTTCTGACGATCGTCGACGTTTTATTGCGAATTGCGCATTGCGATACAGAGCGTACGAATTATACGTATGTATAAATAAATTGTCTCCTATAATTGTAAGATAATTTTCTTCAGTTGTATGTTGAGACGTTTTTAATTAAGAGATGCTTACAGCTAGATTAATTATATATACATATATGCAATGCATAACGAAGTCAACCATTGTTTGCCAAATTTAATTCAGAAAAATTAACATAATATTAAGCTTATCGGTCTATGTATGGGTTCCCAATCGATTCTTGTAATAGTTTATACGATTACATCGGTCATATTTATACGATGGTATATCGACGCTTGTCGCATACGTGTAGCAAAAAGCTAGATAAAAGTTTCGTTTTATGTTGAAATGTTTGGCTTTGCCGATCGAAAAAGAAGGCAAGATTCATAAGGGAAACGATATCGTGATTAACGTTTTAGTTCTTCCTTCGAGTACGAGGGATTGGACGAGCACGTTAAGGATCATTAGGATCGACAACTAACAATCGCATAGTACAGTTCTAGTCATTGTAACAATCTTTTCGACAATTCAGGATGGGCGATCGCTGCTCGTGAAAGAGACTGGAAGTATCGATTATCGATATATTATGCGAAAACGCAAGATTCAGGAGTTTACACGTGCTCTACACCTCGTGGATTATCCAATTCCATACGTGTCCACGTTGTCGGTAAGTTCAATTACCCTCTTCTTTGTTTTCCCTTTCCCTTTTGCAAATTTCTATTTTCCAGTACGAGCAAATGTTTGGACGCATACGAAATAAATGCATTGTCATATTTGCAGATGTTCAGTGTCCCGTTTTGAACCTACCCAAACCACCGTTAATCGGTAAGATCGAAGGTGCGCGTATGGGTCACGGAGCAACGTTCGAATGTCCAATTGGATTTAAACTAGAAGGCGCAGCTGGTATAACGTGTCAATACAACGGTAAGAGATTATATATGTGTACGTAATATTGTGGACGGAATTAAAGATGAAAGAAAGAGTTGAGGTGAGATCGTGGCGACAGCGATAGTATTTATCACTAATAAATACTTTCCCAGGTAAATGGTCAGCCGAAATTCCGCGATGCGAAACAATCGTATGTCCACCTATAGATAAATTCGATGATACAAGGTTGCAACTTCTCGAATACAACAATACGTTTGGTCGTAGAGCGGTATTTGCCTGCATGTGGGGTCATAGATTATTAGGATCGCAGAGCATAGAGTGCCAAGGTGACGGTTCGTGGAGCGGAAGTACTCCTAGTTGTGAGGGTAGGCTTCGTAAATTCTTTTTCTATTATTTACTCGCGTAAAAAAGTGCAGTATATATATACTGTATATATATCGCACATAGATAACGCAGGAAACGCGTAACGTGATCAATTTTGCAGAAATCATCTGCCCGACTCCGTCGATACCAAAGAGTGGCCGTATTATCGAACAAACGAATCGCCATAATTCAGGAAGAAAACACCAAACGCGTATGTACAAAGTTGGTGCACTTGTCAGGTTTGCTTGCGTGCCTGGTCATCAACTGTTAGGCGAGGCCTCTATAATTTGTACAGAGAACGGAACATGGTCTCATCCGCCACCAGTTTGTAAGTTTTCATACCATGGACATAGTATTTAATCGGACGGATTTCGTTCTGTTACTAATAACACTTCCATATCATTAGGTAAAGTGAGATGTCCTTACCCAGGCGATCCGCCCCACGGACGAATCGCACCTCTTAAATTTTGGTACAAACCAGGTGATAATATACAGGTAACAAGTTAATCTACCTTTTTTTAATTTCGTTTTCTAATTTTCTCCTACTTATCTATAGATCTATCTGTATACACATATGTATATAAATTAAATCGAATTTTTCATCTTTCTTTTTTTATTCATCATGTTGATCGCTTAACAGGTAACTTGTTCACCGGGATACGTTACACCATTGGAACCTGTAAGGAAGCCAACTTGTCGAGAAAATGGAATATGGAGTGCTCCCCCACCACCTTGTAGGTCATATAAAGATGTTTAAAGAGAAAATGAATTCTTTAAAAATCTCATCAATGATAACCAGTGTCGTACCAATGTGTTGTAAGGCGCGAACAAACACGCAATTGCATGTCACCATATCGCCCAATTGCCAATCGCGTACCGCTCGATTAATAAATTATGCGGCAATCTAAACGATTCCATTGAAAACATATACGATCTAGAGCACAAAATAGACCGTGTTTGATCGTAGAATAAATGATACATATCAACGAAGCTACACGATCGAATTTGTATGCATTCAAAACGATTAATTGCCTAACCAGTCGTTTTCTTGCAATCTCATATCGTGAGCGTTGACATTATATCGCTGTTCGAGATATGTATGTATAATACTTCGTGCATAACAATTTCGACAACGATACATAAACTTACCGTTAGACTCCAGCTCAACGTGGTTAGCTACGTTGTACGTGAATGCTTAAATGCAGATCCGTAATAATATCAGACATTTTTTTACTAACAAAATATTATTATAATATATTCCGGGAAACTAAGGAAACAAGAGGAACAACGATATTTAAAAACAAGAATGACAAAGAAAGAATTTAGAATAGGAAATAGAATGAAACGACAAAGATGATAAAGAAGGAAAAGAGAGAAGAGTAGAAGAATGGAGGGAAAAGAAGAGAGAGAGAAAGAGAGAGAATGTATGTGATAATACGTGTGCAATAAATGAATGCGATATAGATTACACGATGCCTAATTCTAACCCTTAGAAGATTATAGAATCTCACATTTTCCCCTTGTATGTGATACGTCTTTGTATGTAAAATAAAATTACGTTATTCTCTAAGATTTCGGGCTCTTATTTTTCATCTTTTGCAGTTACTCTAACTATTAAACTTTTGTCAGCCATTCCTTGGTTTTTGAACACAACCATTAAACTGTCGCGAATCGTAGCGAACCGCAACGATAATGTTTGTGATACCAACGAATCAATGGCGATCATTCTACCAACGGTCTACTGACTGAAATGTTATTTCAGAAACGAATTCCACTGACATTCCGTAAAATCAAAGATGTAAGATGGTCGACTAAAGATAAATTAGAACAATATCGCGGGATCCTTAAATTACATGGTAAGGGAATCTCGTGGTAGTCACTTGCGTCATAGTTGATTTTACAAGGAAATAAAAATTTCTTATAAGAAGGTATACTACACGAGATGAGCGCGGATATCTTCGGCTGAACGTCAAATCAAATTTAATATTTTCCAATTCCATCATCGATGTTTTGCTTTTCTCTTTCCACCTTCTTCGGCGCAACATATATGCAACTCGCCCACTTTTCACAATTAACCGTTTATGTTTTTACGTTATAAGACTGTTGACCGTTAATTAAAACTCTCGTTAATTAAAAATCTAGCACGCGAAAAGAAGATAAGACTGCAAGATGCTACAAAATTAAAGAAAAAGATATCATGGCAATTAAGTACGTACAAACGAGATGTAAACAATTATCGTCAAATTGTTAACGAGATAACGAAAGGAATTCCAAAAGGTCATGTACGTGGTTTATTACGAAGTCGTAAAAATTTACGATTAAAATGCCAAGGCCGAGAAATAGAAGTAAATCCTTTTTCCTCTTATTTTATTATTCGATTATTATTATTTATACGGTCCAAACGGCTCAAACATTTCACGATAGGCTTTTTCGTTGCTCCCGCATAGCACATTTGTGAATCTATTTGCGAGGAAAACCATAGGAAACGCTGTCAATTAGATAAGCTTCGTTACGAGAAGAAACAAAAGATGAAACGATGTTTCGAACTACAAGTATGTTTCGTCCAACGACCTAAATACATATTGTATGTACCTAAGAAAGAATAAACTATACTATAGTCATGGAAATATGTATATAACACGACATACATATATACGTACATGATATAGGTAGAACACGCAGAGCTGTGCAATATTTACAAGGAAGAGAAAGACGTGCCATGGACTCGAGCGCAACAAAGATTGGTGTCGCGATATCAAAAATCTGTTGCAAGACAAAATGCAGCAAAGGCGATAAATTTAACGTATGCTTACATACTTGAAATCTTAAAAAAGGTACTTACTTAGTTAACACCATGCGATTATCCTTCCATTAGCTAATTGAAAATTCGTATTTGTAGGATGCGGTATATCACGAAATTTTATTGGATAGCTTGAAACAAGATCGTATAAGTCAATGTAAAGTGATACTTCGAACAACGATAATGGGTCAACTTGCAACCGAAGAAACGAATGACATCGAATCAAAGTACAAACGTGTAGCACGAAACGTTTGGAATAACATGAAGGAAAAAGAACGTATGCTGGAGATCGTACGTGAACAAGTAGAGGACTTGTGGTCGTACGCGCAATCCCTCATACGAACCGAAGTAAGTGTATAAAGTAAATAAGTTGCGATAAGAGTAATTTGGTAAAGAGTAAAGTCGTGTTGCTGCTGTTGATAAAAGTAAACAAAACGAAATAAAAGAAAGTTATTTCAACTAATGTAATACGAGTAAGTACGTGGCTACGTATGAACTACTTTGAAGTTTAAACTTTAAACGTCGTTGCGTGTGTAACAGAGCGAGGGGGTATTAACTACAGAAATTATACGCTCTGGAACCACATCGAATAATGCGTTAGAAAAGCAAATAAGCTATTTGGAAGGAATATTCGATAAAATCAAGGATTCATTGTTGGTCCATTCTTATCGAGAATTGCTTTCAAGGTAGGTACATGGTTAACAAAGGTTAACAAAGTTTAATGAGAAATTGAAAAAATGTTAGCGCGATACTAACGTAGTTTCTCATTATAAACTGTACTTTTTTTTCGAAACGTTTATTTCGCAAACCATCATCAGGTTGGAAGAACAAATGAAACAACGAACACGACTGTTGGAACAATTTGATCGGAACGTGAAGGAGCGTGATTTGTTGTTAAGTAAGAAAAATGAGGCATTGTCCACTCTGTCTAATTTCGAGCACGCCCTTGTAGCCACTATTGAGGAGTAGGTGATGTTTTGTCATGCGAGAGTTTTCTTAGTATGCGCACTGCTACTGGTGTATGCAGATGAATTTTCTTGTAGGTATAACGCGGACAAAAATATCTTGCTGGAACAGATCGCGATGCAAAAGAAGCGTGAACTTGAACGAAAAAATTCAAAAAAGGAACGCGGTGAATTACTGATGGACATAAGAGCGGCTTTGCAGAATATGGTAGCGATGTTGATTTGTGTTAAAAGAGGTAATAAAATAGTAGCGAGAAAGCCAACGGAAGAATTTGATAAACGATTCGACATACCAATGATGGAAAAAATGGAGACAGAAGGTGATGCAAAAAAGACCGATAAAAGTTGCGAGTAAATTTTTCTGGACGCCTACATATTCTTCTTATCGTCCCGTATCTTTTTCTAGGTTTAGCATTATTGTCCACTGTTAGTAGAAAGGTAGGGGCACTATTCGGAATGAGTAATTTCGAACTGGACAAAGACAGAGAAGAGAGAGCGAAAGACTTGTATCAAACTTACGTCTCCAATTATCGTTCAAAGATCAAGTTCAAAGATGCGGAAGTGGAACCAACGGGTGATAATAATAGCAATCTACAGGATACAATAAATACTTGAACTATCCCATTCGATTCCATAATATAATATGTTCATAATGTTTCTTAGGTCTCATCGTCGAGCATCAAGCAATTGATTCATCGGTGCCAACGCGGGCAGAGATTAAATTAAGGAGTAAACAAGCTGTGGAAGCTTATTTAAGACTGGAGTGATGCCATTCTTCTCATTCCATTTCGAGATAAAAGTTACAACATCTGTCTATGTGTATGTTCGAATAGAACGCATGGAGTTTCGATGTTCTCTTTACATTTGTTTACATTTCTTTTGTATATGATATTCTTCCTTTATTTATTTATACACAAACTCTTTATCTTACAACTGATTTTAGCTATCAAATCTCTTCTTTATAAAATATTTTATTTCAGATGATTAACTCGGTCCCATCCCAAGCGTTCCTTTTTTATTTGTACTCTCAACCAAGAGGGTATTCTTTTATCAATATAGCACGCGTTTGGATACTTGTGAGGTGCCTTTGGCTCTTTGAAAGGATCAACGGTTTTTAGTTTTCTTAACAAAAATTCTTTCATTATTTCTTTGGGATCCCTGTACCTGTCTAAATAAAGATTAAATGGTTGTCTCAATGGAAACCACGTTTGCGGTTTAATGTATGGTTTCGGAAAGTCATACTGAAATATCGGCTCTTTTGCATCTATAAGTAAAAATTTGTAAGTACATATATATAGAGATATAATACATTAGTGCGTTAGAAATACTGAATCCGATTACACGAACCTAGTACAGAATGATAAAACTCTCTCACTGTGGGATCCCAATCACTTTGAAAAAATGCTAGACCAGCTGGAGTAAGATAATCTTGATATTTTCGATAAAACTCCAATGTATTCCAATTACGTTCTTTTAACTGTAAGCTTAAACGTAAATACGCGATCTAAATGAAACGTAACGATATGATATTATCGCACACTATACGATCTACTTTTAACACTTTCTTACTTACCAAGGTTGAAGTCTGTTGTATTCTGCATAATCTAGGCGTTGACTTTGTTTGTACAGGATAAATATGTAACGATAATATCCTACTCCCCTAACTGGGATTGGTCTCAAATAATCCATTATTTGCTCACCCTCTTCTACTCTGTTCCCTGGAATATTTCCTCTAAATAGGAAGAAGAATGAGTGTAAGTTAATTCTATGGAACAAACTGCTTAGGTAACAAACACCTTGTCAACTTACAAAAACCAATGACAATATTCGTTGTTTGAGTTCTCCAAATTACCATCTGGTGTACACATCACCAATGTCCATAAAGTATCGTTTTGGGCTTTGTATTCAACATTTGGTAACTTATGTGCCTCTGCAGGTTTTATTACATTTCCTGTATAAACTTTGACTAAAGTATCATTATCGTCTATGTTGTAATTGATGTCAAGCTGTACAACAGGAAAGAAAAAAGCATTTCCAAATAAATCTTGGAAAATGTTATAATGATCTGCGATTTTTTGAATATCATATGGACTAGTTGTTTGTAACCAAATATTTCTTGCTTCTTCTAAATTTAGTGGCACTGTAAAACACATATAGGGTACCATGATATAATGAATACCACATGTACACATGTGACTGTCTCAATCAGAAATTTAGCACTTACACTTTCCACTCCTTATTTCTTTCTCAAAGTGCATGTTAGCTCGTTTGATTTTTCGTTCAGCCATCCAAGCCTGTTTTTTTTGAAATGAGGGTTTTGAAGCAAAAAAACCTATGTTTACTTTAGTTGGACTTGGTCCTTTGAGCACTATAAAAAAGAAAGAAGGTATCAAAGGTAATCATATCAAAAGAGGTTCACCTCACTGGCTCGAATGTTTTTCAAATATGTTGTCATGTGGCGCATAATTCTGAGCAAATTCACTTATACATATAACCACTGTGATGCTCAGCTTTAGTTTCCTAGATATCCATAAAAATGTTCCACTTACATTGGAGCCGTTGCTGCAAAGTAAGAGCGATAGTTGGTGGTTTTCCTCGAAGATGATGTCCATGTCGAACTTGTTCGACACGAATTTTTAAGCATGAAGGTATATCTTTGATAAAACTTCGTAAAACAGGATTCGCCATAATTTGTAGGATTTTAAATGCACAATGTACACATCGATTATTTTCCTATAACGAAACAAGATTGAACAAATTTCAAATCATTGGAAATAAATTGTTTCGATAAGGTTAAAATTTGAAAACGTTTGTTAGAAATGTCATTAAAATAGAACATGATTTTCTGACTATTTATTTATTAATATGCCGCGTTTTTATACTCGTATAAATTTGAAAAATGTCAAGTATTTGAGATAAAATGACGAAAAACTGACAATAAGTAGAATAATTTCAAATGTTAATACGAACAGTTCATCGGAGTTTCACTGGTTATTCGAGAATGTAAAAATTAAATGCATTGAAACGTTACGTACGATATATGTGTAAGATACTTATTCATATAAATAAATAAATTTGGTTTTACCGATTGATCGCAACAAATGAGCCAACAATACCATCGGGAGGTTAAGATCGGAACTCCTGCGTATTGTGTATGTATTATTTATACTTGTATAAGTGATATCAGATGATATCTATGATTTTAACGGGAACTTACAATGCGGAAAATCCAAAGGGTATGTGCTGCCCTCGTACGGCACTAACAAGCATTAATGTACCCATGACCGTGCGTCGACGTTCGAACGAGAAGATCATTGAAAATTTCTCGTTCGTACCAGTTCGAATATGGCAGACTGGCATTGGCAGGTAGCGGTTTCGGAGCTTAGGATTTATCGTGAATGTACAAATTTTAATGCCGGCGAACGAACAATATGAATCGCAACGCCTTTTATTCAACGTATATGTGCATGGTAGAAATAAGAAAGTCGAAACGAGCGAAATTTCATCGAATTGATCTTTCACACGGGTAAGCGAAACAATGTTCATTCTGATTCGGCCGTGGTTTCTGATTCGTGATCCGCCTGAAGGTATGAACTTACGGAAACGGATCAAACCAAAAGAGACATTTCGATCCGAACACAAATACATTCGAACCAAGCACGAAAGTACGGAAATATTTACTGAATGCACTTTTCTTCCTATGAGTACATTATTAGATGAATGTAGTGACGGTTGAACATAATTTTTTACGTCAATGACGTGACAGTGATGGTAGCAACGGCTCAGGTCGTAATGACGGTTCTAACAGTTCTTAACAATGGGATTATCGAAACCGAATGCATTTTTGTCATCTTTCTCCGAATATAAATAGACGAAGATGACGATGACGCGATGTTGATTTTATGTGCGTATTATTTCGAAAATTTATCGTGCATCATATACACATCTCCTAAATATTTCTTACAATTCGGATGTAATGTAATAAAGCTGGTTTCGTTAATATGTATATATCTGATCTTCCTATTTCTTTTTGGTATGACATCACGATATAGTGGAATCCAATATTGTGGATACATCTTGACAAGAATATTCGATGATATAATTGTGCAATTAATTTCCTTTTCTTTTTTATTGAGGGAAAAGAAATATTTGTATAAAAATTGTTTTGGTAGGTACGACTTGACCAAATAAAAGTGGTTGAAATGGATGGAACAAGAGCTACGGAGGTTTTACCTTTGCTCCAAGAACGTCTGGCTATTCTGCCAGGTGGTCGGGATCGCAGGGGTGGACCAGTACTTGTGTTTCCTACTACAGCAAGACGCGAAAGAGCCAAACCTGAAGATTACCGACGTCTTTTGCAATACTTATTGACCATACCCAACGACGAAGCCAGAGGTTTACGCTTCACTGTCATTGTGGATATGCGTGGTGCTACTTGGGATTCTGTCAAACCCATCCTAAAGGTCACATTCTAATCATTATCTCAACTCCTTGCTCCACTATATTTTTTCTTACATTCAATAATAACTACTTTGATGAAAAGCTTGAATAGATTTGTGATTATAAAATACTGACATTTTCAAATTTTAGGTGTTACATGAACACTTTCATCGATCAATTCATGTTGCTTTCATCATCAAACCTGAAAATTTCTGGCAAAAGCAAAGAACGTCATTGGCTAAACAAAAGAAATATAATTTCGAAGTAAGCAAAGATAAAACTATAAAAGAAATATGTGTTTGAACAGCAAAATGGTTGAAAACGCTTTCCCTGTTTTAGATAAATACAATAAGTTTAGAAGCTTTGACAAAGGTGATCGATCCATCGCAATTGACCGCGGATTTAGATGGATCGCTACAGTATGATCATGCACAATGGATTGACACGAGACTAGCTGTAGAAGATTTTACGTGGCAGGCGGCTGATCTTCTTGATAGATTGGACGACTTACAGGAAGATCTGAGTCGAAATGATTTTGCGGACGATGTGGCTGGAGCGAAACACGGGATTGATTTGCACAATGAAATGAAGAAAAAGATTATGAAAGTTCCAGTGGAAGAAATTGAAGTTGTCGGTCAGCGATTACTACAACGTTTTGATAATAGTAAGAAACAATTTGTATTGTTCATCACCATTTCTTTTAATTTTAATCCTGATCTTTTCTCATCTATGCATAATAACGGGTAATTCAAATTAATCGTTAAGCATGAAACAAACATTTACTGGTACATTTTTGTGATAGGTATAGCGGCGAGTAGTGGCGAAGGCGGTAGTATAGAAAGCGGGGCAACTGGTGGCACCGACCCCGATGGACGAGCTCTAGCAGCATTAGTGATTCAACACTTAGAATCTGTGCACGCCGCGCAACAGCATCTTTTACAGTTGTGGCACATTAAAAAGATGAAATTGGATCAGTGCTTTCAACTAAGGCTTTTCGAACAGGATTGTGCAAAAATGTTTGATTGGATTTGTCACAACAGAGAAGGATTTTTGGCGAATTATGTCGAAATTGGACGTTCTTATCAACTGGCTAAAAATTTGCAGGAGGAGCATAAACATTTCACTATGAGTTCCATGAATGTCTACGTGAACATAAATAAGATTTTAACCATGGCCAGCCGTTTGCTCGAAACTCAACATTATGCTGCCGGACACGTTAGGGCAGTAGCCGGTCGACTAGATCGAGCTTGGAAAGAATTCGCAGCAGGACTTGATGAACGTACCGCGGTCCTCAGTTTGAGCGTCGTATTTCATCATAAGGCAGAGCAATACGTCGATAGCGTTGCAGGATGGAGTCAAGCTTGCGATGCTGGAAACTTACCTAATGAAATACCAATCTTGGAATCTCATATACGGCAACACCAAACTCTTTACGAAGCGATGTGTCAAGCTTACACAGAGGTAATCTTTCTTCGTACGCTATATGATACGACATCGTTGTCGTCGTTGTCGTCGTCGTCGTCGTCGTCGTCGCCGCCGTCGTCGTTTCATGTAAATCTGCAATGTTCACTTCACATTTCTATATCGTGAGACACAAACGTGTACATAATATTGATTCTCGTCGGTTCGCGATAAAGGAATTCAATCTCGAAGAAACAAACAACAAACATGGATTTTTTTCATTTAATTAATCGTAGTTTGGCCTCGCAACTCGTGACTTTGTCTATAACGTGATGTTTAGTAAAAGGCGATCATGTTTGGCAGGTATATGACGCGTATCAGGCACTTTTGAGTGGACTAGGCTCGATGCTGCAAGTTTGTCACGGCTTCAGTTCGACGCACGGTTCGAGCTCGGATACGAGTTTTTGCATCGATTATGTATGAAACGATTAGACATTTTTTTTTAATAGCTTCTAACCGGTGGTCGTTTGCTTGGTATGCGGGTCTTACAGAAAAGAAAGATCAAATAAATATTCAAAGAAATAAGGGATTAGATGGTAAGAGAGAGAGAGAGTTAACCCTGCGAATAAAGGGAACGGTTGCATCATGCGATAATTCCGAACACAAATAAAACTTGTCCTTTCTCGTTGCGTGTATTCGTAAACTTTTTTTTTCATGAATTGTCCAACTAAAATATGGTTTCAATATTTAACGGAATTCAGTTACGGAACTTAAATTATGGTTTTGGGTAATCCTACTGTTGTTTAGGTGCATAGTACCAGTAAGAAGCTTCTTTATCAACTGGATCATCTCGTGCAAGTCTGTAATCAGCCGCAAGGGATAGACCATACGGCCAGAAAACATGTACGTTTATTGGTG
Organism: Bombus impatiens; assembly: GCF_000188095.3. NCBI lineage: Eukaryota > Metazoa > Arthropoda > Insecta > Hymenoptera > Apidae > Bombus > Bombus impatiens. The sequence continues at coordinate 1,055,444 of NT_176438.1, read as the reverse complement.
TGCACGAATGTATGCGTACATGCCTGCAAACTAATCTTATTTATTTTGCTTTATGTATTATTCTAGTTCACTTCTCGGTAAATCGTATCAATTATTTATAGATCATTTTGATCGAGAAAATGTATGGTACATGCATGGGTCATGTCTTTATCGATAACGCTACGCTATAGCCGTGTGTGAGTGCGTACTCATTTAATCTGTGGGTACTTCTCCCCTCCTTCTCCTCTTTCTTTCATTAAGAAAAGGAAAGTTACATGTAATCATTGTCGTACTAACCAATGTGAAATGTTTCCATAAATTATGTTTAAGCGACGAGTACGCATTGACTAATGTAATCGCTATCATAGTGCATGGCAAGTAATGTTTAGACCGCTTTGACATAAAAAATTTCAATGATCGAATGGATGAAATGATTACTTTGCTTAGAGTCAAGATGGACACGGCATCGATGGACATTCCGGTATGAGCGGAAATCCAGCAGCGGATTATAGCGAGGGTGCATCCCATGTATTGGCGGTAATCCATCAAATCTTGGGTCATCACAGAGCGTTGGAGGCTCGTTGGCATGCTCGGAAAGTCAAACTGCATCAACGACTTGCGTTAAGGTACTCGCATTCCTCATGCATCACTTCTCTTTCTCGTTCGTCTTTTTCGGGTCACTATATGTTATTTATTAATTCCGCGTTATCAACTGTTGTACTTCATGTTTTCTAGTAGTTTGATTAGTGATTGATCGTTCGCAGATTATTTCAAGAAGATGTAAAGCAAGTTCTGGATTGGTTAACTAATCATGGCGAAGTTTTTATTAGAAAGAATACAGGTGTTGGTCGGAATCTTCAAAAAGCGAGAGTGTACCAGAAAAGTCACGAACATTTCGAAAATGTAGCTCAGGTATTAACTTGATGATAATATTGTTCACGAGTGGATGTATCGATACAAGTATTAAGTATTAAATAAACGATATTTTCATTTGCTCAGAATACTTATACGAATGCTACTAAACTACTTACTGCTGCTCAAGAATTGGCACACACTGGCGAGTGTGCTGCTGATGAAATATATGCCGTGGCGCAAGAATTAGAAGCTCACGTTAGTAGCTTCGCGGCAAGAGTTGAACAGCGTCGTCGAAGATTAGATTTGGCGGTTGTGTTTTATACGCATGAAAAAGAGGTAAAGTATACATAATACGTGTTATTAGCGCTGAAAATATAAAAACGGCCATGTATTTTCAATAGTTAACTGGTTGGGTTGACGAATTGCGACAAGAATTACAACAAGACGAAGTAGCAGAGAATCTGGAAACTGCGGAAAGACTGTTGGAACAATGTGCTCAACACCGAGCCTCCTGCATGGAAGCTTGTGCATCGACTATCGTTCAGGGTGAAGCATTGCTTCGAGAACTTCGAGAATCTACCGATGCTCCTGATACTACAGGCTCTGTGAGTTTTACCTGTACTCTAGGTTTTTACCTTTCTTCTTTCTCCATTTATTCTTACCATTTACGAATGAATATGAAATGATATAAATGTGAGTGAGATTTGTTAAAAAGGGGGAAGAAAATACCCTGGATACAACTGTTTTCAGATATCTGCAGTAGAAGCTGCCTTAGACAGGTTAGCGGGTTTAAGGCAGGAATTAGAAGATTTGTGGGCTACAAGAAAATTGAGATTAGAACTATGCCTACGATTGCGCGTGTTCGAAAGAGATGCTTTAGAAGCGAGTGGTCAGTTAGAGATGTGGGCGCAGGAGCTACAAGGTCCACCTCGGGAGGGTTCCCCTGAACAATTGTTGCGTGTGCACAATGATGGTGTTGCTCATATGCAGAATACCGCATTTCAGGTTTTGCAACAAGGTCAAGAACTCGCTCAGGTAAGAAAGAGTTAAGATATACAGATGTATTTCCGATACTGAATTATGATAACAGAGATCTTAAAAATGCGTTATATTAAATTGTGTTACGAGCCGCTTCCGTTACCTTGACACTTAGGTATTAGAACAAGCAGGAGTTTGCATAATGGCAGACGGTCAACACAGTGCTGCATCTAGAGTTCAAGTACTTCTCGAATTTTTAAACGAAAGAGAAATGGACGCGGAAGATTTGGCGGAGATGAGAAGAGTTCGTTTAGAACAAGCTTCTCAATTGGTGCAACTACAAACTGATGCTACACATGTAGCCAATTGGATTCGCAATGGAGAAGCTATGTTGTTAGCTTCCTTGAGAGTTCCAGAAAATCTGCAGGATGCTGAGCAGCTTCGTTTAGAACACGAACAGTTCCAAGTTGCTATAGAAAAAACGCATACTTCAGCTGTTCAGGTATGTAGTTGTATCCTTTTTATACGTAGCAGAATTGTAATATAAAAATGATCAAATGATAGCGTAACAAAGAGAAATGTGTGTATCGATCATTACAGGTCAAACACAGAGCAGATGCGTTAGTAAGTGCGAATCACTACGATCCGAAGAGTATAAGAGAAGTGGCAGAGGATGTAACTAAGAGATGGCAACAGCTAGTGACATGTGCAGAAGAGAGACACAAGCTAGTAACTGCTAGCATTAATTTTTACAAGACGGCGGAACAAGTTCGCTCTGTATTAGATAGCCTCGAACGCGAATACAAACGAGACGAAGATTGGTGCGCTTCTGGTGAAAAGGCGACACAAGTACCAACGCTTGTTGGAAAACATCAAGAACAGAAGGAAGCATTCTTAAAAGCATGCACGTTGGTACGGCGGACCGCGGAAACATTTCTCAAATATACAAATCGCAGTCTTCAGTTTTATAGTTATCAAGCAAACAGCGCTGGCTCAGAGAATAAAGTTAAAAGTTAGTTTCATGTTAACGTGTATGACATGTTGCCTCTAATAAGGTTTTACATCTAAATAATCTTTGTCATTTGCACCTTTTAATCTGGAATTTACGACGTTACAGGTATTTTGGAAGAATTGCTTAGTAAAGAAAATCGTGTGCTGGAATATTGGACGCAGCGTAAGAAACGATTGGATCAGTGTCATCAATATGTCTTATTCGAGCGCAGTGCTAAACAGGCTTTAGAATGGATAAGAGAAACGGGTGAATTGTATTTAGCCACCCATACTAACGTTGGTAAAAATCGTATCGAAAATGAACAATTGTTGCGGGAGCACAACGAATTTAAGGGAGCTGCGAAGGTAGGTTTTGTTCGTTTCTTGTATTCTCTTCTCAGATCGACAAACGAAAGCGCTTGAAGGAACAAGAATTTGTTCTTTATCCTTTTTCTTCCTTCTGATTTATTTTGTTCGTTCGTTTGCTGCGTGATGTGACAGGAAACAAGAGAAAGAGTGAAACTGTTGATCCAGCTAGCTGATAATTTAGTGGAAAAAGGACACGCTCATGCAGCAGCAATCAAACAATCTGTTGCTGAAGTGGATCAAAGATACAAGGACTTTAGTACGCGTATGGACTGCTATAAAAGTCAAATCGAAGAAGATCTTGGAATTCAATCTGACGATGGCCAAAAAGATCTTTCCATCGATCGCAATTCCGATCCTCTACTCGAAGAGAAGATCAAGGGGAAAGATCTGAAAGAATTAAACGAGGAGAAAAGAAGATCTGCACGAAGAAAAGAGTATGCTCCTCTTTAATCGAACGATGACAATTATCATGCGTCTTTGTTTTCATCACCCGCAACGTGTTCACAGATTTATAATGGCTGAATTGCTGCAAACAGAAAGGACCTACGTGAAGGATTTGGAAACTTGTATTCGATGTTTTTTGGAAGAAACGCGATGCGGAAAAGGAAACGTTCCATCTGGATTACAAGGACGAGAATCAATAATTTTCAGCAATATGGAAGAAATTCATCAATTTCATAGTAACATATTTCTTCGTGAGCTAGAAAAGTACGAAACTATGCCAGAAGACGTTGGGCATTGTTTCGTGACATGGGTAAGCTATACCTATGTCTTGTATCGTAACTTGGATGTGTTAGACGATTAATTTGCTTCTTTTTTTTATCGATTAGGCACCTAAATTTGATATGTACGTGACATACTGTAAGAATAAACCGGAAAGTAATCAATTGTTAGTTACTCATGGTGGGACATGGTTTGAAGAATTACAAAGGAAACAGCGAGTTGAACATCCGATCGCTGCGTACCTAATTAAACCGGTACAAAGAATAACAAAGTATCAGTTGTTGCTCAAAGATCTTCAGGTAGGATGATCGGGGAAAGGAAAATGTTTGCTCTTTTCCCTTTATAGTCTCGCTATATCAATAGTAATAGGTGTATAGTTTGCTAGATGTAAAAATTCATATTGCGTATACTCTGCGTATACTTATAAGTGATCGAAACAAGTTCTTTTTTCCTCTTTTTCATATCTTTTATTTTTTCTTCTGTCTGTTGATCTTTTCTTACATTGTATCTTTGCGCTTACTGTTTTTTCATTCGATTCAATTTTTCAAATTATGTAGGCTTGTTGCCAAGAAGGACAGGGCGAGATAAAAGATGGGTTAGAAGTAATGTTAAATGTGCCTAAGAAAGCGAACGATGCCTTACATTTGAGCATGCTGGAAGGTTGCGATGTAAGAATAGACACACTAGGCGATGTGGTGCTGCAGGACTCTTTTACAGTGTGGGACCCTAAACAACTGATTAGAAAAGGCAGGGATCGGCACATATTTCTATTTGAATTGTACCTATTGTTTAGCAAAGAGGTGAAAGATTCGGCTGGAAAGGTAGGTAAAAGCAAAGTCGATATGGAAAACAATTTGGAATACATATATGCTGCGTTGATCGAGCGTGATAAAACAACTCAAGCTGTATCCATCCAGAGTAAACGTAAACGTTTTCTTTTGTCCGGCACGATACAGGTGAAGTACATTTACAAAAGCCGTTTGATGACCTCCGAGTTGGGTGTGACCGAACATATCGAGGGTGACGAATGCAAATTCGCGGTTTGGACAGGTCGGGCACCAACCAGCGATACACGTGTCGTTCTTCGAGCTAATTCGATGGATGCTAAGCAACTGTGGGTGAAAAGACTACGCGAGGTTATTCAGGAAACATATTTCAGTTTAAGTATGCCGAAGAGTCCTGCGAAAAAGAGTTCGAGTCAACGTTCTAGCAGGGATCTCGAAGAATGTGCTTCTCTGGACGATAGCGTTGAGAATTTAGATAGAAATTCCCTGGCATCTTTTGGTTCCACCAATACCACGGATTCCGATAAGGTAGGTAGAATCTTTCTTCCTTTTTCTCATTTGGATCTCGCTTTTTCGATATTCCGTTTCCTTTTTTCACTGTCTTACGAGAATTTGAGCTATGTAGAGATTGCTTTGGAATCAATCCGGGTTTGGCTCGCACGATAATCAGTATCGTTCGTCAAGAGCAAGCAAATACTATACGTTTGCCAGTGGTTAGTCGCGGCCGATTGCCTCTGATCGTATTTGTGAAACGTTTCGATTTTTAACGTATAAGGTTGAAAAGATGGTTGGATCCATATTTGTACTTGTGGACAATTGGCTGTTAAAAGGATAAAGGTAGGATAAACATTTTTCATTCGATTCGATTAAGAGGAGATAATATAAAAAAAAGGAACTTTGCAAGACGCGGAAAGTATTTAATTGCAGTTTGAAACGAATAAAAAAGAAGGAGAACCAGGATCGATTTGGTTGCGATCTCTGAAGGCGGAAGATGAAAGACGGAATAAAGACGGAAGGCATAATGTTCGTGATATCTAGACGTGTTTGTTGAGATAGAGTTTAGATATAAGTGATCATGAGTGGAAAGGAGCGCGAGGATAGATGAGAGCGATAAAAGCGAGAAACGTAAGCGGGGTAGATAGAAGCGATAGCTGTGGATTCGTCGTTGGTGTTCGGTAGTGGGGTAGCGATAGCAGCGAGCAAAGCGAGAGAAGATGGTTGGGTGGGGTTCGAGAATAATCGAAAAGCGAGCAAGCGCGTTGCAGCGCGTGCACGAGAGGGTACGATGGAAGAAAAGTGAGGGAGAGAGGGGAAGGCGGGGAGGGAGTGAGGGGTGAGAAATAGGTGGTAAGGTAAAGGGTGGCGAGGGTAAAGAGGAGGATGAGGATGCGAGGAACGATAGGTAACGGGATCAGTACGGGCGCGACACTTGGGTCGAATGGATCCGTTGGACGGTGAGCGTGGCGACGAGTCGTCGGAGAAAATTTATTCCGACCCGTTTTGAGAATCGGGAAAAATCATTAAAGAGAGCAACATGTCGCTCGTACGTTCGATAACACGTTTATTCCCGTTTGTTGCGCTAAACACGGTTATCGCGTTCGTGCACGTGAATTGAACACGAGGCAAACGAACTGTCATGACGTCACCGGCAGGAAAACCTGCAACAATCGTGAAAAAAGCCCGCAGGAAGATCTCGTTACCTTGGTTTCGTCAGAGTTCTGTAACTCCACCACATGCAGCCCTCTCTAGGCAGCATACCATCGACACCCCGAGCTCGTTCCAGGCTCGACTTTTGCACCGACAACCCTCCCTCTCCCAGGTACTCGAGTACTCGTTCACCCACATAAACGCGCGCTCGCGTACTACGATTTCCCCTTTAGATTGTACGTAGAACGATCAGGATGTTTGATGTTTCCGTTCGTAGAAACTGCAAATTCACCTGAAAATGATTAGATTAATAATACGAGGAAATAATAATTACGCACTGAAATAATAACATACCGCGATGTAGGAAAGAACAACGTGCTCTCTTCGATAGAGCAACGTCATGGAGAATGGTTTCTGTCGTAAAACGGTTAACGATCGACAGAAACGAAAATCGTATTCGGTATTATTGAAAAAATATCCTTGATTTGTCGATATATATCATTTCGCGTTCGTGGATGAAAAAGATTGAAGTTCGAATTGAAAATGCCGATTAAAAATTGATGGCTGAGAACGTTGATTAATTTTCATAATCCGTCGTTAACAAACGTTTACATGGTCGAAGCGTTCGTTTAAATTTATCCACGGTTTACATTTGCAAGTAGACGATATATAAGGAAACGCGGTCGCAGCTCGTATCCGCATCCACGTCCGCAATCGTATCCGTAGCCACATCCGCAGTCGTTCCTATATCCGCGAATCGAAGAATTTGTCGTTCAAGTTGTTGCATTGTCATTGTTTCATTTCCATTTGTCACGTATCGAGAATCGAACTCGTCGATAAATACAATTCGTTAATTAAACCTCGTATCCTCGTATGAAACGTTTTTCCATATTTGCGCCTGCCTCTTTTGTTGACACATTTTCTCCTACGCCTCCCTCCCTCTCCCTCTCTCTTTCCCCTCTCCCTCCCCTTATCCTGAAATATAGAGAAATTTATTCACTTACTCTGCTTAATCTTTCAGTTATTCGCGTGTTTAATTTGAATCCGTGTACAATCTATACTCATTCTTTGGGATTTTCTTATGTGAAAAGACGTCCGCTGCAAATGTTCCTCTCTTCTGTCTATCCGTCCCGAAATCATTACGGATGGGAATCGAATCGGGACGCGAATTGCACACTGTTCGATGCCAAGTTGAAATTTGATTGTTGCCGAGGTTACTCGCTACGTTCAAATGGTTCGATTCCGAATGGTTCGGGGTGTAAATGTAAACGTATACCGGTAAACCGTTTTTCGTCTGGAAAGCGCGAATGAAGGTATTACGTAATATAACAACAGCACAGCAATACTCGGCATAATCATATCGAAAAATAAACGAATCGATAATCGCGTGAACATTGACAAATCTGTTAAGGAAATCGATATAATTCGATATAATCGATGTAATTAGGTAGGCCCTCGGCACGTTGAGAGCATCGAGAGGATTGAAAGAGAATCGGCAAAATTTGGCACGTGGAAAAAGTCTATTTTCGTCGGTGGAATGCGACGCGAAAGCGGACGACCGACCTCTCTGACTGTTTTGACTCTCGGCCTTATAACTATTATAGAACCATCATCACGGTTCATAGTAATGCGTCCATAACTTGCAGCATCGAGGAATAAGAGAATCCCGACCGCGTTCATCGTCTCGAATTTAATCGATTAAATCGAATCGATTGGATAGTTACGTTTCGCGTAAGAATTTAAACGATCGATCTTAAAATCTACTTGTATCGATATCTTCCCTCTTGTTCCCTTTCGTTCCTTCCAAATTGAAATGCTTACCGTGCAGTGACGTACATATATCACGCGTATTTGTACTGTAAATATACGATAAGTTTTCAAGTAAACTTTATCGAGAGAAATCAATCGGACGAGAGGAAGTTTGTAAAATGAATCGCACGGTGTGCAGGGTGACGCAAGAGATAAAAGAAAATATGCAGTCTTAATAACTGACGTAAAGAGGAGAAGACGGTCTAGACTGGCGTATTTCGATGCGTCTATCGGTCGCTGTATTTTCGAAAGAAACGGCTGCTGGTATGTGTCTTTATCAAAGTCAGGCTATTTCGATCAAATCGAAATCACCGAAGCTAGAATAATCCATTAAACGGTCCATTGGACCGCAAAGTCAAAGACGATCGGTGCACGCTGTCCTGTCCTGTGTCCATCTATGTGTACTCTACTCCTACCCGCTTCTCCTCTTCGTTCTTCTCTGTCTACTCTTTCTCCTCCTCCTCCTCCTCTCGCCTTTCGTCTCTTTTTTCCTTACGCCCTTGCGTGTTTTCATCTACACGCCTTTTCGTTTTATCACGAGTCGTTCGGATGAGGCCTGCGGGTTAAAAATGATCGTCCCGTTTTAAAAACGCCATCTCTACGTTAATTCGCACAGTTTATATAATAACGTATTACCGATCGATCCACGTACATTCACGTAGAATCTCTTATTATCGATTATTATTACTGTTGAATCTTTAGACTGGCGTAGCCGAAGTGACCTGGGTTATCGCCGATCATTCCGCCGCGCCTGGATCCAAAGAATTGACGGTAACGAAGGGTCAACAAGTCGAGGTGTTGGAAAATGGGAGCAATATTAGCGGTGTGAATACGTCCGAATGGACCCACGTACGTTTACTGGTTGCCCCGGGACAAGTCGATCCGCCGCCAGAGGGCCTGGTTCCTACTAGCGCGCTCAAACAACCTCCACCGGTTTCCAGTAAAACTTCACCGTCTAGAAAAGTTCCAGGACAGCAACAGCAGCAACAACAACAACAACAGCAGCAGCAACAGCAACAACAGCAGCAATCTCATTATCATCAACAGCAATCGACCAGTCAAATTCAAACTGCCGCGTCTAGCGGAGGCATCACAACAGTATCGTCTGGCACTACAGGAATACCGGGATCTTCATCATCGGTTGTGGGAACGGGCATAGTAGCGAGCGGTGGGTTATCCGCTCAAAATGTGCCACCGAGTTCTATATTACCAGACGAAACAGGTGAGAGGAATATTTCACTTGACAATTGCAGAAAAAAATGTATGCAAACCAAAAGATTAGATTCTACCGTTCATTCTAGATTAAGGAAAGATTAGATTAGATACGGCGAATAGATCGATCGTAGAGATAGATAAAGATCGTCAAGTAAGATAGGTTCGAGTATCAAATATGCAGGGTAATGTAGAATGCGATAAGAAATTGTAAAATAGAAGCGAGGCTAGAGTAGAACGAAATAGGAGTAAAACGAAATGTATGTTTTCAGTGGTCGATAACATGATAATAGGATGGTACGGTGGGCGGCGCGAGGATGAATTTACGTGCAAGTTCGGATGATAAACGAACGAGTTGAAAGTTTGCGAGGACATTGGTAGCTTACGATCAAAACGGTCTATTGTACGCGTACTCCGAGTCGGTCGTGTCGGATCAATACGATGTACGGGGGATAACTGTGTCCTTGACCGGTTGAATCTTCAACTGACATGCCGATGGAACAAAGTCGATGCGTCGAGCATATTGAACGCACTTTAAATCGATGGTCGCTAACCTTTTTAACCCGAAGAGTTGGTCGATTCGATTGCTAAACGATTATCGTCGAATATGTTGTTACAAATGGAAGATTTTTATTTGAAACAAATTTACCATTCGGATCGAGTTGGCCGATCTTTCCGAACGTTTAAAATACGATACGTTTGATCGTCAACAGTTTTGTAGGCGGCGATTCCTCTACTTGGCGTTCCTTTTATTAAAAAATGTCTATTAAATCGCATTGAAAATCTTCTTTTCGTGGTACATATCGTCGCCGACTGATAGTTCTTGCATTGGCGATTTATTTTACTTTTGTCCGTGTTTCCTTTTACAGAAAATATTATCGCCGGCGCTGCTGCTGCCGCTGCGGCTGCTGCGGCAAACGATGGAAGTGGTGCTGCGAACACAAATTCTCCAGGCAATAAAAGACGTGGCTTTAGCGGGTAAGCGGACAACCAGATGTAATAACGATCGAATGTTGAATCGATGACGACGACGATAACGTTGTCTCGCGAACGATAAACAAGAAGCTCGATTGTTTTTCTCCTTTTTCCTTCTTCTTATTCCATAGGAGAAAGTGGCTACCTCCACCGTTGCGTAAACTTAGCCAAGGTAAAGTGGAGAAATCCCCAGCGACTACGACACCGACAGCGACAGCAACAACAGCGACGACGTCGACCGCGATCTCGATCGTGCAGACGTCTTGCGAACGATCCTCTTTGAAAAAGAACGTCTCGGAGAAACGATTTAGATTGCCGAGTGGTGCCGAACAGTCTCGACCTTTGAGAAGCGCTTCTGTTTCCATTTCTGCGTTAACAACCGCGACCGCGTCTATGCGCGTGTCTACCTCCGTGTCGGAGGCGGATCTTGACACGGAACTCGAGCCAGGACTCGAAGGAGCGGAAGAGGAGGAAGGAGAAACCGAGCAATCGGAACCTGAGTTGGAAGAGGATACGATGCCGGAACCTGACGACACCGAAGCTTTAACGTATTCCGAGCAAAATGGGGCGGACGATGCCGAGGATGAATTGGAACTTCCACCGCCAATGAAACCAATCACCGAACCGATACTCGTGGCAACAGCTAACGGTTCATCGGAATCTGCAATTGCAACGGAAAGCTGTGGAAAATCTCTAGCAAGTTTCATCTTCCTTCTTGCCGCTTCTAATATTTTTCCGCTCGTTTCATTTCTCTTCTTTCTCCCTGGCTTTCGATCTCGCTCGTTCTTATTCTCTTCCCTTCGGTTTCCTCTTAGTTTTTAATCTAGAACCTTCTTCCGCCCATTGTAACTCGATTTATTTTACCTGGTCCCAACGTTTGACCGCGAATGCGATGAATACAAATGAATCGTACGTGAGGAAATTTTAACGTTCCATTCTTTGCATCAATGAAACCGTTTTAATATACCTAGTGTGCCTCTATGCGGGTGAACCTTCCGTTCCGTACGTTTTTCTTACGATTAAAGGACGATATACGAATAAGTAAGCACGATAAAGTTTAACTTGAATCTCAAAATGTTAAGTTTCCGTGATATAATGGATGCGAATATAAATTAAATATACTATTTGTAGGCAACGGCTTTAAATAGAATTGCTTTTAATTGTACGTAGACGTCTGAGCGGTCGGCAAAAATTCTTGACGGTGCTACGACGGCCGATTTAGCTGAGATCGAACAGATCGTGAAAGAAAGAATGGTAAGTTCGTTAGATTAAAAAATTACGGGTCATTGTTTTTTGTGATTTACCACGCCTCTTGTTGCTGACGGTTCCTTCGTCTTTTTCATACTACATCGAACGTGAAAATAGGAACAACATACGGAAAATCAAGAAAGGCAAAGCCTGATGCGGACACCCAGTGGTAAAAGTTCGAACGTTGGTATCGGTGGGGACGACGATTATGACGAAGGTACCCTGTCAACTGCGATAACTATCGCTGCTACTACGATTGCGGCACCAACAACAGCAACGTCAACAACAACAATGACAACAGCGGCGACGATGGTAACGACGATGGCGACGACAACCACCACCACAACGACCACAACGAGTAGCCCTGTTCACGGGACTCCGGAAGAGTGCGATGTGGAAAGTGCAGTGTTAGCGAAACGACAATTCGTTATTCGAGAATTGGTGGAAACGGAAAAAGATTATGTAAATGATCTAAAACAAATAGTCGAAGGGTACATGTCGTTGATGCGAGATCCAGAGTCCGAAGTTCCATTGCCGGACGATTTGCGTGGTGGAAAAGATAAAATGGTTTTCGGCAATATAGAAGCAATCTACGAGTGGCATAGAGAGTAAGCCTCGTTTCTACTTTCTTCTCTTTTTATCGTACTCAGTACGGCGGTATGCAAATGAGATTGGATTCATTTGTTCGTTTATACAGTTTCTTCCTGAAGGCGTTGGAACGTTGTTTGGAACGTCCGGAAGAGCTCGGACCGCTGTTTAAGCGATACGAAAGAAAATTACATATGTACGTTGTTTATTGTCAAAACAAACCAGTCTCCGAATATATCGTTTCCGAATATATAGATACCTATTTCGAGGTAAGTTGTACTATAAAGACGTGTCTAATTTTCATGCACTTTCAATTCTTTATTATTGCCGAGTATTATCGCGTCTAGGACTTGAGACAAAAGCTCGGACATCGGTTACAATTGTGCGATCTTTTAATCAAGCCGGTTCAAAGGATCACAAAGTATCAACTTCTTCTTCGAGAAGCACTAAGACTTACCGAACGAACTCAGAGAATGTCAGAGATCGAGGGGCTTACAGCTGCGGTTCATGTAATGCGCATTATTCCAAAAGCGGCCAATGACATGATGGATGTTGCGAGACTTCAAGGTTTTGACGTAAGTTAAATTTCATGCCGCTGCAAAATGTAGCTCGAACCGTATCCATATATTTATATTTTCCCCTTTCACCGTACAATTTCTCGTATCTTTTCAACTGCTTATTTATTTTATCCAACTGTCACAGGGCAAGATTACAGCGCAAGGAAAGTTACTGTTGCACGGACCGCTTTTAGTATCGGAATTTTCCTCGAATTTACCGAGTAAGGAAAAAGAATGGCAAGTCTTCCTCTTCGAGCAAAATATTATTTTTAGCGAGGCTGTCGGCAAAAAGACACAGTTCACGAATCCCGTCTACATTTACAAAGCTCATATCCAGGTAAAGCAACGATATCGTGAAACTTATTTAACATTTTCTCCACAAGTTCTTCTTCTCTTGCCAACATACACGGTACACCAGACGGTAAACTACTTTCTTACAAATATTTTCAGATAAACGAGTTATAGTTTACTTCAGTTAAATTGTTAGATCGTGAAATCGGTAAATTTCAAGGAAATACAAATAACGATGATTGATTAAATTAAACGAAGAAAAGATAGGATTGAAAGAAGATTTACACATGCGTGTACATCCCGTACGATGTTTGTAATTTTTCTATATAGACGCGATACTCATCAAATACTTATCGAAGATACTTATCTAACAAAGACGAATAGAAATAGTAATTTCTTGTATTTTCACCTTCTCGGCTATCTTCTCGTCTCGTGAAAAGAGAAGAAACTAGAACCACTAGTATATTATCGTAATCTCTTAGAACACTTGACAGTCGATGTTTAACAGTTAACGTGGTTAAGAGAAGAAAGAAAAAAAAAAGAAAAGATAGCAGGATTTCTCGTACGTGGAATAGGTTTAAACTTCAAAGATAAATATTTTGTTTTTTCACACAGGTGAATAAACTGTGCTTACAAAATCCTTACGACGACCCGGAAAAGTTCATAATTCGCTCGACGGATCCTCGAAAACCTGGCCTTGCATTTTCTTGTAGCGCAGCGGAAGAAAATGGGCCGCGGAAGCAGGAGTGGGTAGATACGATCACTGCCATCCTGCAGACCCAACGTGACTTTCTTAAGGCGATACAGTCGCCGATTGCCTACCAAAAGGAACTTACCAAAGATCCATTGTAAGCGTCTCTTTATCTAACACAATGTCTCTTTACATTGACACTCTTTCAACGCTCGACCCGTGAAGATTCGTTCCGAAATATTTTTGTATATTTTATATAAAAAGAGATACAGAAGCGCTGTATATGCTAGAGAACCGTAGTCGTCTCCTAAACCGAAATTCGTTTGAATCTCTGTTTTCCTTTCGTTCTGCCCCTAATTTACTTCACAATATGTTCTTTAAGCACACACAATTTATGTATACACTACTTTTTCACCATATTGCGACGTGCTTCCTCTTGTTTGCCTTAACATTGCAGTCCAGGAATCTACCTCGCTATTGCTGCTGAGTAGCTTTATCGCGAGAGCGTCTCCTACTATATTCTATAATAATTACCTACCTCCTTTGGAGTAGTTTTTAACGTTCCTAGAACTGCGTTTGCCATGGTTCACTGGAACATAACGCTATACAATGCAATATAATATGATACAGTACGTTAGTACATGATACGATATTATCCGGTACAGTACGGTACGATACGATATGATACAATACAATACGGTACGGTACGGTACGATACGATACGATACGATACGATACGATACGATACGATACGATACGATACGATACGATACGATACGATACGATACGATACGATACGATACGATACGATACGATACGATACGATACGATACGATACGATACGATACGATACGATACGATACGATACGATACGATACGATACGATACGATACGATACGATACGATACGATACGATACGATACGATACGATACGATACGATACGATACGATACGATACGATACGATACGATACGATACGATACGATACGATACGATACGATACGATACGATACGATACGATACGATACGATACGATACGATACGATACGATACGATACGATACGATACGATACGATACGATACGATACGATACGATACGATACGATACGATACGATACGATACGATACGATACGATACGATACGATACGATACGATACGATACGATACGATACGATACGATACGATACGATACGGTACGATACGATACGATACGATACGATACGATACGATATGATAAGATACGGTACGATACGATACGATCTACTAAATCTTCTCTTATTTCTCGGCTATGTTTGCACATCTGTGCAGGTGAGGGTAGGTATAACAAAATGTATTCACTCACATCGGTTACATCCTCGTCACTACTCCTTGGTGTCCTGCTGTTTGAAGAAGAATAACAGTAAAGTGGAAAGGCGTGTTTGTTGCATGCTTCTGTTTATGTGAGTTACGTACTGCCGCGTAACTGCATGTATGTATTTTGCGTAAACGCGAAGGCGCACGCGTCTCTGTGGGTGTGTGTATGCGTGCGTGTTACGTGCAAGAGAGAAAGAGAGGAAGATGAAGAATGCGCGTTGAAAGGGAAAAAAGAAAGAGGAGGGGTGGGGGCGAGACAGATTCAATTACAAGAGTTGGATAAATACGAAAAATTGTCGAATAAAAGGCAAAATTGATGAAACAACGAACAAACACAGCTATGTACAATGTCTTTTTGGTCTTTCGTATTTCCTCGTTTTGTCGTTTATGGGAGCACGTTTGGTGGGTTTCATTGGTTTCCACATACAGAAAGAAGATAGTTACATGCGCGTATCTGTATGTAACTGTACGCGAATAATCTCGCGTATGTAAAATAATAACGATAAAGATCAAACGCAATAAACAAAAACACATGACAGCGAGCATGTACAACATGCTGACTCACCCCCACCAAAAGCTATATATTACTTATTAACAACGTAACTCTGCAAGTGTATAATAATTTTAATAATGTTTATAAGTGCAAGATTGAACGAACGCGGGGGATAGTATGCTGTACATAAATGTGCATTCACGAAGGACGACATAAAGTAAAACTAATGACTTGAGAAACGTAAACATTTTGTTTAGAATAAATTGTACATTGGTCAACATTCTAATTGTGATGCATCCTTTTCCCACGCCTATTTTAACATTACTTACTATCGTCGTTTGACTAACAGCTTGTTTTGTCTTATCATTTCTCACGAGCACAGGGTACTGCAGCATCGATATCTTACGCCTGACTAAAATCTCAAATTGCTTTTCAATTGATGTTGAACGAATACGATATTTTAAACGACGGATTTTCTTATTTTGAAAAGAAAGGAAAAGATACGGAAAAGAAACTACGTACTGCTACAAGGTAGCCAACTATAGCAAAGTATTCTAACAATATTTCGATATCGAGTTTCTCGCGCAATCGATCTGTCCGAGTGTTGATTCGAGTTATGATACCTCCTCGTTCGAGTTATAATAACTCGACGTAAGAAAAATGCGTAGATATTTCGATGGATGCAGTACCGTGTTTGAATTTTATTTATAATTTGCTGACGTACAGTCGTGGCGTGAGTCCGGATTCTCCGTGTCGAGGAAGTGTACTTTCAACGATTTCATCAACAATACCGAACATGTCTAAAACAAACGAGGAACGGAGAAATGAATTGGTCGGCGCCGCTGGTAGTACCATCTCTGCTACTTCGAAAACATTAGCTACAGCCGCGGCTGTAGCAGCGACAGCTACAGGAACGGGAACGGGAACGGCAACGGCAACAACATCGGTGTTACACCGACCTCGTACCGCAGCTACGGATCAGGATTCCTCGCAAACACAGTCAAGCCCTAGCAAAAGCAGATTGAATTTTCTCGAGGGATTTAGAAGCACCCTTCGACCTCGATCGCCTGTTCGCAACAATTCTATTCCGGTGAGCAACAATATCGAAATTACTACTACTTATTAACTAAATACATACATACATACTATATACAATTCTATTTGCCTCTATTCGTAATTAGAACTCTTGCAATTGCAGCAAAAGGATTCTTCTTTCTCTTCCTCTTGATGCCTGTTGCTATTCGCTCTCTGTCGTATAATTTTTCGTTGGTACGGTAATAACTTTTATTTCTTTCCACTGTTCCCATCGATTGTGAAACGAATAACGCAAACAATGAAATACATCGTTTCTCATTGATAAGTTGTACGTCTTCCCAACGTACGATATTACTGCACTCACTGTATACTCTACAGGCTTTAACAATTTGTTACTCTTATTTGGGAAACCAGTATTATCTTGTACATATTTTACACCAAATGAAACGTTCTCAAACATTTTGAATCTGTAGTTTGTTTGTTGCTTCTTGCATCATTACTGCCTTCCCTTCCATATTACATGTTATTCTTATCGTCGTCGTTCTCGTGGCCATAGCGTCGCCACCGCCGCGATTGTAATCTGCGCAGTGATTATCGATGAATTCGTTGTAGTCGTTACCGAGGTCGCCATCGTTGTCCATCTTCACCTTGCTCTATGCTCGTATAGATACATATCATATAATCAACTAATCTAGTGATAGTATTTTAAACGATAGTTTCGTGCGTTGGTATTCTATCGCTAAACGCTATAGTTTCTTGCAAGTTATCCACGATATACCTGTTTAATTGGTTATGTATGTTGTAGCTATCAAGAGTTTATTAAACGTATTGGGTTGGTATCTCTCGGTATCGCCGTATTCAATCAGATTGCTTGCTCTTTAACTTGAAGGTGTATGTATTGTAGTACGTAACGTCGAGTGAAATATTTATATATTACTGGAGTAATATAGTAAGAGTAAATGAAGCGGTTGGTTCGGTTTAAATCAGAAGAACATTGAAGGAAGATAGTGGTTAAGGAAGAAGGAGAATGAGGAGGTGGATTTCGAAGGGAGTGGAAATGGGCGGTGAGAGATGGGTGGCGCGTGGTCAAAGGTGCATGATCGGGAAGTGGGACAAGGGAAAAGATTCGGCAAGTTAATCCGCAGATTCCGTAGATCGTTCCAGGAAGCAGAGTAAGATTAACCGCAGATTGGGGGAAATTACACGCTGGAGAAGAATTGGAGATCTTCCGTGTGGACGGTCCAGGGCTGATCGTCTCCCCGGTAATCGGGATGAAAAAGGAGGAATTCTGGATTCCGGCGAGTCTCGTTCCGAATTCATCCATCAGCCGCGCATGGTCTTTTCGTCCGCGAAGAATCGATTCGGCGGAGGGTTCGGGAGAGAGCGTCCGTCTTCCGCAAGATATACACGCGGAAGAGAACGGTCCTCCCGCGATCTTGACTATTCCGTGTTCGATCAGGGCGACGGCCGGTGGCGTGGCTCGGCTCGTGCTGGAAGCTCGTCGCGTGGAACGTGCGCTCGTCCGTTGGAGAAAGGAGGGGCAACGATGTGACATCATCGAGGGAACCGATCGATATCGACTTTTCCGAACGAACGATTCCCTTTGTCTCGAAATTGCTCCTTGCCTTCCCTCTGATTCCGGGATTTACCACTGTCTCGTCGAACATGAAACGGGTTCCTGTTCAGCGAAAATTCCCCTTCGTATCATAGGTACGTTCTATCGTTATTACATCGTGCTACTCTATTTCGTCCCATCGTTATTATGTCGTGGATCGCGTTTTACGTTTTATTTACCTTCTTTTTATTTTTCAGGAATCGATGCGACCAACGCTTGGTGCGATACAATCGAGTGCAATCGATCCAACGGATTCACGATGAACGAGATAACCTCGTCGATCGTTGCGTTACCCAATTCGAAGAAAAAATTGACCAACGATATGGAAATTGAACAGTTTACTAACAAATATATCGAATTGGAAGAATTAGGAACCGGTAGATTCGCAAGAGTGTGCTGTGCGAGGGAAAAAGGATTCGATCGAGAAGTAGCGTTAAAACAAATATCTCGATCGAAGCAGCCGCTCTCGCTAACGCGCGCCGAATATGATCTTCTCAGAAGTATACGTCACGATAATATTGTTCGAGCGTTTGCGCTCTTCGAGGATACACCTCAACCGGATATCGATACTATCGTTTTGGAGCTGTCAGTATTTATCCATTTCGCTTCTTTTTTTTTTTTTTCTTTTTTAGTTCTTCTCTTTTCCTGCATTTACCTCATTCGAATCGTCATCTGATTATTATAATTACTTGCCATAGTGATTCTCTTTTACTTTATCAGGGTCAGAGGGTCGACATTGTTCGCGTATCTTGGCGAACAAGTTGAGTACACGGAATCGACTGTCGCAAAATACACCGGTCAATTGTTGTCAGCGTTACAGTGGCTACATTCGCGTAAACAAGCTCACTTGGACTTAAAACCGGAAAATATTTTGGTTGATAGCGAAACTGGTATCGTAAAATTGATAGATTTCGGTGAAGCCATCAGAGCGGTACCACTGGATCAAGTAGTCCCTCCTCCCGTTGATTTGGAATTTGCAGCTCCGGAATCGGTTCTCGGTAAACCAACGGGATCCTACACGGACATGTGGGCTGCCGGCGTTTTTCTATACGTATTATTAAGGTAAATGCGTGATGTTTTATCGGTTAAAATGTTAAAAAGTTCTCTTCTGAAATCTGTTCCATACTTACAGCGGGCTTTCACCTTTCTTGGACGATTCCATCGAAGAAACTACCGCAAACATACTTAAGTGTGATTTTTGTTTTCCCGACGAATATTTCAACGAGATATCGACCGACGTGAAAAACCTTCTTGAAACATTGCTGCGTTTACATGGAGAAGACAGAGCAACCGCTCAATTAATTTTATCATCGCCTTGGTTTAAGGTAACCGTGGATTATAGCAAATTCATTATCTTCCACTCACCTTTTCGCTTGTATTGCCAAGTTATTTTTGCTGAAACTGTAAACGTAGACTAACGGCATCTATCACTGACCGTTTTTTCAAATCTCGAAAATTCAATTATCGAATAACAATAATCATCAAATTAAATAGAAATTAAATAGCTTGAGATTGCGCGATGTTATCCTATCTAATACTAGTGATGGTGTACCGCACCGCACTACACCACACCATTATCAGCAACGTTAGCTCGATAACTAATTATCTAATACGTATTTCTATTCTACCATATATCTGCTCGTAATTTCTTTCAAAAGATTAAATTGCACCTCGATTTTTGTTTCAGATATCGATTGGCGCGACCATCCCTTCCTCTCGAATGGTTGCGTTTATCGAGCGCCGTGCTCATCGCTCAAAATCTCATCAGGATCGGAATAGCAGTTTTTATTCTTGACTCCTTGTCAGTATCGTTTGCAAAAGACATATTTATTGCTGAATAACGTTAAAAGCTATCAGCCGAATTTGGCCGATTGTAAATAATAAACAACACTTGCGATTCGCTGTTGCATTCGCACGCCTATCGGCAATTTCATCTGTTGTGTGCTATGCACGTTCTGTATTATTTACATACATATATATCTACGCGTATATTAAATCTATACAAGCGCGCGCACACACGCGTATGCATACACACACACATATTTCCCTCCCTCTCTTTACCTTTCGAATAAAATAAAAGAAATGTATTTTTTACATTACATTATGTAAACATATTACAATATGTTACGTTATGTAAAGCGCACGTCGTGACCTCTCGCGCAAGAAATAATTTACTTCTATCGATACGTTTCTTTATAGATACCAGTCATATGTTCGTTATCACGAATGTGTGATCAAGTCACATTACTGCTCTCTATCCTCCGACTTTTGTACTTTTTTTAATGTGATTTATTCAATATGACAGTTAAATGAAAGAAACGATAGAATTACTTTAAATGTTTAGCCACGTTACATTGATCCAATTAAAATATACATATTCCTTGCTTTAGTTAATAGGGAGTTATGTTGAAGATTCGACGTAACACGAATGTGCACAATGTGAGATATTTTAGTAGAGCGATTAATTTGGTATTCTTAAATTTTTCTTAATAATCACGAAAATCACATTGTGTCGACCAATAATAATGGATCGAAATAATGAATCTTCTCTATCGTTGAGATGTTACTTTGCAATAAAGAAAACGTTCACTTTATCATGGTGATATTCTTAGTCGCTTACAATGATCTAGTACATGTTGTTCGTATTCGTCCAAGGAAGAAAAGGATTTGTTGTCGCAGAGAAGACACGTCGCGTCCTTCCTATTCATCGAATGACGACGCATTCGATGAACACTGAGTTCCATTGCATCGTGCATTTGCTCGTTGCAATCGGGACAAATCACCATCGCTGATTTTTCGCCATCAGTTGGCTGTTGCATTTCCTCTTCGACTGCATCAGTCTTAAGTGTATCGGTCGAAATAATCGCGCTACTGCTATATTTTTCATCCGGATTCGACATGGAAATTTCATTGGCGGTATCTTTCGGAGATATAACGGAAGAAGGGTATTCGGATTCTGGCTCTTGCTTTATTGTGGCTTTCACAGATGGTACCAATTCATTCTCAATTTTCTGCGAATTATCGAGATCCGAGTGAAACGGTATGAGCGAACTTTCCGGATGAGTTTTCACATGATCGATCAGCTCTTGTTTCGAAGAAAATATTAACTCGCACGAATAGCACGAGTAATTGGTTGTATCGTGCGATTCACATTTTTTAATATGATCTCTCAGTATTCTTTTCTCAAGAAATTCTTGGTGGCAATGTTCGCAGCGATATCTTTGATCTCCATGATGTAAACTACGGTGTTTTAACAGTGACGATTCATTTTCATAGCAAATTAAGCAATCTAAACACATATATTCTGACAATTGAGAATGATCAGTCAATAAATGTGTTTGTAACTGAAGTTTAAGTTTAAATGATTCGCCGCAGAATTCACAACGTATTTCTTGAACCTCCTCCACTGTCGATTTGTCCTCCGTCTTCTCCACTTCTATCTCCGCCTCTACCTCCATTTTTATCTGCAATCCAAGCTCTTCTTTGATCTCAATTTCAGTTTCTGTCTTCATTTCCACTTTCGACGGTTCCGACGTTGCCTCCGCTTGTAATTCAGTCATTTCCGATTCAATTACCTGTTCCTCTGTTTCCTTCTTTTGCGTTTCTTCCTTCGACTTTGTCTCCGTTTCTAGTCTAGTAGTGACCTGCTGGTATCTTTGATCGTTCATTACTTTTAACACATCCAACCAATCTAACTCTTCATCCATATGGCATGTATCAGTGAGCAAAGAAAATACAGTATCACCTTGTCTTTCTTCATCGAGCATCATACTCTGAGATTCGCTCCTCAACGTGGTGGTTTCGTTCACTCTGCTCTCGTACATCTTATTATCATCCAGATTAGAATTAGTAGTACTTGGAACTGAGATTGGTATATGACCGGATCTTTGCCTTGCCCTTGCTCTAGCTGCATAGCCTCTAGTGCGTGGTCTACCTCGACCACGTCTAAAGATACCACGAGTAATTTTTGGAGCACGATCTTGCTGCTGTTGCTGTTCCTCCTCTTTCTCTTTCTCTTTTTCCTTTTCCATTTGTTCACTTCTCATATGTTTACTGATTGAATACAAAGGCTTTTTGGGTGCACTACTTGGTCGTGTATTTGGAAACACATGACGCAATGTATTGTCTGCTACGTAAATCTGTTGAAAAAATTTGAACGATTGTTCCAACTTGTCGACACATTCGTTACACATTTTTGTGGGTAAAGCATCTTCATCGTCGATTTCTATCAAAAGCTTCAATTTCGATAGGAGGCTCATGTCTGTGCTCTTTCCTGTCATCATGCTTACAAGGTTCTGTTTCTTAGTCGCGCACGTTCTACACCACTGATCCACTTCAAGTTCGGAAGAAACATCTTTTTCTGTATGCTGACCCGTTGCTACTTCCTCCATAGAACTTTCTTGATTGTTTAATTGAATTTTCTGAAATTTCATAGAGCTCTATAGAGTAATAGAGTATAGGACATATATAATTGGGGAATCATTTATCCATAATGGAATTTATAAATATTAATTTACGTTCTAACTTGTGTCTTTGTGATTTTCCTTTCCAACAATTATTAATATCTGCTACCAATAACGATAGTAATAGAAACAATAACAATAATCTCAGGAGAAGTAGTTTGTAATAATAATATTAATATTACACTTACACTCGAGCTTTAAAGATTACAATAGAAGAAAATACCTACCCGTCGTGTTTTCGAATTCCTCAATGTCCTCGAAACAGTACTCCAATGCGGAGAAGGGACTGCATTTTCCTTTAGAGTGCCTTTACTAAGATAGCAATCCTCCGTAAAGTGATTATTACAAATAAAAAATCTCATAGACCGTAAAACATCAAGATCACTTCCAATTAGGTCCACGTGACCACTGTTGATCAACCACCTCACACAGAGACCGGTATCACAAACGGGAAGTTCATGAAGTATTTGCTGCTTTTCCCGTGTGTCGACACAATCGATGTATCTGCATTTGGTTACTTCCTCCATTACTCGTAATCTCAAACAACTTGTCAAGTAATAAGAAAAAGAACAAACAACTTCTTATATTCGCTCTTATATTAGTAGCCTTTTGCTCAAAAAAAAGTTGAAAAGCTTTATATATTTAAGACAGGTTAGGCATAATTAAGGCGCGAAAAGCAAAGCTACTGAACGTGCCTGCCATCTCTCGATATCTATTAATACCATTATAGATGGTGTACGTCAGGTTTATCTTTCATCTGTATATGATCTGTATTATAGATGATATATAAAATACTTGTACGCATTAATTGTTGGCGCGTAAACTTATAGAAAATTAAATCGGATTACGAAATTTCAGTATCAAAATAAAAAGAAACGGTAAAGATGATTTCGAAATGTTAAAAAGGTACAATAAAGGGATATTTTGTACAATATTTCCTAACTTTTTACTAGTGATTTGTTATGGATTATACATTACGCATGTATGTGTATATATAGAGAAGGTAGACGTTAGTCATACTGTGTACAACCGTATAGCTTCGAGTAGTATGGTTCGAGTAGTATGTATTCAGTTTCCATGGTTAGAATAACCCTATATGTAAGTATCTATCTAGGTATGTACATATAATCTATATGGATAAAATGTACGATCCGTAAAGGTAAGAGCGCTATCGTCGCGGTAGTGATTGCGATTAATTTACCAACCGTAATAGTAGCGTAAAGAAGCCGCGCGAAACAACGCAACACAGTTACGACATACAATTCGTTCATATCCCAATGTAGTTGTTGTGTTTTTAAATTCATTTCGTTCTAGAGATTATGCATGCAAGCATGTAAATAAACGATTATCGATAGCGTCCAGTTGACAAGTATCGTATTCAAAGAGGGAAACGTAGAGAGAAGAAAGGGTAATAAAGGTAATAACCTTGATTCCAGATTTTCAATACGTGATTAAGAAGACTTAAATTAATTCGGCTTAAATTAATTGGACACAAACGAAACAAAATGTCTGAAAACATCGAGGAAATTATCGAAGAAGAAAATTCTGTTACAATGTTAGATGTACTTCGAGAAGAGAATCAGTTAGAAGAGGACGCGTATGCGGTTCTTGGTGCATCTGATGACAAAAATTGCACTTACAGCAAGGTTTCACTTTTACACAATCGCTAACCTTCTCTAGTAAACAAGTAAAATTTAATTACAAACGAATCATCTGATTTTTCAGGGTTATACACGACAAGCTCTTTACGCATGTAAAACCTGTTGTCAGAAATCAGTACGTGCAGCAGTTTGCCTTGCTTGCAGTTTTCATTGTCACGAAGGTCATGAACTTATCGAATTATATACTAAAAGACATTTTAGATGTGACTGTGGTAATTCAAAGTTTGGAGGAAAAAAATGTAACCTGGATCCTGTATGTTGATTTCTCTGCTATTGTTACATTTTGTGTTCTGTACTTCTTCTTTCTCTTGTTTCATGTTTTGTTCTACTTATAGTCAAAGGATTCACTAAATTCCGAAAACCAATATAATCACAACTTTGATGGCCTTTATTGCATTTGTCAGAGACCATATCCAGATCCAGATGATACTGTTAATGACGAAATGTTACAATGT
The DNA here is from genome assembly GCF_000188095.3 of Bombus impatiens. Taxonomy (NCBI): domain Eukaryota; kingdom Metazoa; phylum Arthropoda; class Insecta; order Hymenoptera; family Apidae; genus Bombus; species Bombus impatiens. Next base: position 1,030,671 of record NT_176438.1, on the reverse strand, counting down.
ATAATCTGCGAAGACTGGTATCATTCGAAGGTAATATGCCCTCATACCAGTTGAAATATTATTGGACTAATTGCAATTAATGACATCTAGCATTTAGAATGTGAAAAGGAAATGCCAGCGGATGGTGCATATGATGAAATGATTTGTGCTGGCTGTATGAAAAAGAATGACTTCCTGTGGAATTATGCCAACAAATACACAGGTATACTGGAAAATTTTTTAATGTCTTAGCGATTGTTATATATATATATATATATGGCGATGATTGTAGTATATTTTTATTTAAAAAATACAGTTTTGCATATACATGATTGTAGCTTTGACAACAACAGAAGTCTCTTTCGGTGATAAAGAAGAGGAATTGATTAACGTTGAAAGTGAATCAAAAATTTGTAGAATGCCAAGAAACAATTCTGCAAAACGAATAGTATTACGGGGAAGTTGTTTTTGGACAGAAGGATGGAGAGCTGCTCTATGTACTTGTGAAACATGCAAAGAGGTAAGAGATTTTTTTTCATGCAGCATGAAATAAATCCTCGATTTTCTGTATTCGTAAATTAAAATAATTTTTACGATCGTAGCTCTACCGAGAGAAACATATCGCGTTCCTCCTTGATCCAACAGACAGTGTACACGCGTACGAGGAAGCTGGTAAAATAAATAGTCGAGAATCACGATACGAGAAGGGTATGAAAGCTCTTGCCTCTTTAGGTCGTGTCGAACAATTGACTGCTATCGAAGGTAATTACGAATTAAAGATTTATTCGAGTCGTTCTATAATTTTGTTTATTTTATATTCACGTTCGCTTGTATACATATGTTGGCAGAATACAATAATATGAAGGAACGATTAAAACAATATTTGCAAAAATTTGCTGAAAACAAGAAAGTCGTGCGAGAAGAAGATATAAAGGAATTTTTCTCGGAAATGGAATCGAAGAAGCGACCAAAAGTAGTGATACCTACGTATTGTCGTTGAAATCCATTACTCGAATACTATAAAAATTTGTCGTTTCTAACAAAACAAAAACAAAAAATCAATGTATTTATATATTACTGCAAGCAATGTTTTACTTTTATATATTTTGTTCATTTACAAAGCTTAGTCGCGTGATATTAAACTATCTCGCATCTGGTACAATTTTCAAGTTGTAAATGTAGCAGTGTTCTAATAAATTATAACTGTTTTTTCGATATTAAAAAAGAAAGGGAAAGTGAAGGAGAAGGGAATGAAAAGGACGAAAGGAAATAATGAAAAGTAAGAAGAGTATCTTGTTATTTTTGGAAAATATCAACTTTTTTTTAACGCCATTTAACGAAATGTTTTCCTATGTATATAACGCAGCGTTTACATCAGCAAGTAAAAAGAAACAGTTTGTGAAGCTCCAATATCTGTATGAAGTGCGAGCTGCGTCGGCAAACACCAAACATGGTGTAAAGTACAAACGCAATACGGTTATTATTGAAATTGGATAGTGGAATAAAAATATTATAATTGGTTAAAAGAAACTGTTTATGTGGTGGATTAGAGAATAATAAACATAAATAAATGCGATGTAAAATGAAAAGAAGGAAAGGACTGAATGGATGATTTTGTGTTCTGTGTTTTCTTTTTTGCTAAGAAAAAATAGATTACATTGGAGACGAATTACATCGCAACGTCGGTTTGAGCGGCAAATTACATATCAGGAACAGTCGGTTCGCCGTTTAATCGCAGCGGTATTACCAAAATTGGTTCCGTAGAATTTGGTTTATTCGTATAAATAGACCAGGTTCTTTCAATGCAGTCGAAGATACCTATATTTGTATAATTACTTGATCGATAGTTTGTCAATGATAATGATAGCCAAATTAGACAAAAAAAAGAACGATAAAAATGATTAATTAGAAAACCTACCAGTTGCTATAGTTTTTACAGGGTCGTTTTTATCTTTTTCTTGATAAACTCTATAGTCGTCATCCGTTTGGTCGCTTAGAATATTTATAACATCTTGGCGACACTTTGCTGGAGGATGGTTGCAAATAGCAGCCATTCTTTTGATGCTGCTATCAACGATGAGACCGTCGACTTCGGGTATTTTCAGTCGGAGATACCTAAAAAAGGAAAGAGACAAGGAAAGATTCGAGACGCCAGACAAGAGAAGAAAAGTCATTGTTAAAAATATTGTAAAATATACTTGTTACAGTGAACCGTATTCTCTCCAGGACTAACGGTCAAAATGCTTAATTGCGATTGCGTGCCATTGATCTCGCAAGGACCGACCTCGGCATTATGAAACATTCTATCTCCTTCTTGCATTAGGAAGGTCATATTTACCGAAAACCCTTCTGCCGCGCCGAAACCTTCGTTTCTTAAAATTTGTTGAGCTTGCACGTAATTCTCCGCAGTTAACAATGCCCGGGTTAGGAAGTATCTGGCTGTATGTTGTTATCCCATTTACGTACGAAAGACAGAGAGAGAGAATTGAAAGTAAATTGAAGAAAAATGGTACAGTAGGTATATTTAAAATGTACGTTTGTATCCGATATAATCGAGAAGAGAAACTGAAAGAAAACGCGATACAGCGAGTTAACGTACTCACGTGTTTTACCAGATCTCAAGGTAGCAGCACTAAGCGTATTGATGGTATAAACGAGACCATACTGATTATAACCCATCGTGTATCCTGGTAAAAAACCGGCGTAACTCAAAGACGTAAAATTTTCTTGCTTGCATCCTGGTTCGATTACATGCGCCGAAACTAAATACCAATGATTTAACGTTTCGCTAAGTGCATCCTCATTATGTCCCAAAATTTCCTGTTTTTCGGAATCAACGTGACAAAAGAATATGTAAGATAATTACTATTACGTTTGTCTAGAAATGACTATTAGAGTCAGAACCGGAGCAGAAACAACTATTTTTCTGAGTTTGGCTCGTCGTTCGGCTTACCTGTCCGGGCTGATTGCACATGATGGTCGAACAACCAACCGGTAACGCATTTCCTTGTCCTTCATTTGCCACATTTGGCACGATATCATCTAAATGCATGAGAAACAACTGGAAAGGAAGAAATCGTTCAACATTTTTACTGGATTGAAGAAGGATTTTCCAAGGGAAAAGATATCCCAGAGGAGGTATTTATTGGTTTAAACGAGAGTAGAAAGAAAATATGCGCACGATGTATATTCGCGAGGGAAGGAGGTGCGCGCGCACGTGTTTACACATGTTGGCTAAAAATGCGCTAAGGTTGTCAAAGGATCGAAATGCATAATATATAAGCTTACCTTGTGAAAGGGAACGTTCGCACCGTCGGCCGTTCCTTGAATTTCCTTAACATATCCGGGAAATTGCTGTTCGACGCAGGCAAGAGTCTCCTCGTAAATTTTTCTACCCGCTTCCGTTTCGTAAAGTGGCAAATAGGTTTCATTGAGTGGCCGATACGCGTCGACGAACTTTTGAATTAGATCGGAAAACGTACGACCCTGTGTAAAAAGAAGTTTTCATTGCGAATGCCTGATGATACCAATTTTCAGATTGAGCGAAATCGTATCATTCGTCGTAGTCTATAATAAACTGATTTCAACCGGTTTAGCATTTAGAGATTCCTTTTCCTCCTTCGCTGTCCAGTCTTTCACCACTCACACCCTCGGCCCACCCACCTCGCGGCATACATTATTTTACCAAATCGAACGCAGCGTTCGAGACGGTGACAGCGGTTATTAAAAAGAGAACTTGAGAATATGGCGTTTTTCGCGTTTGGTACATGACGCGACGCAATGCGAAAACGCGTTACTCTAAAATCTGCACATATATTATTTTCTTAAAAGAGTAAACGCCACTGGTTGCAATAATATTGCGTAACCATTGTTACGTAACATATTCAATAGGCTGGAGACACAGGTGTGAGAATGATTTAAGACCGTGTGCGGTCTATTTGGATGCGCGTAAGAACAAAAGAATAAAACAATGGAATGTAAATACAATAAACAGTCATTTTTATAGTATGATCAAACATATACCCGATCATGCAAATACCGAGTAAAAGATAAAAGGGGAAAACCTGTATCGTTAAACGAGTCTCTGAAATGAGACATAATTAACGACCAACGACTAAATAGATTCGCGTTCTACACTTTCTATACGGTCGCTGTAATTCTAATTAATATAATAGCAACCGTATTAGCGTTATCTTCGATTCATAAAATTACGGAAGGAAATTAGTACGATACGTTGGGTATTTGTTAAATAAACACGTATATACGTACTTCGATATTTTATGCAGAATCAGAACCGATTAATAACCCAAGTCAACGATATTTACTTATAATCAGTGATTTTCCGTCTGCTTTTTTGAATATAATCGAATGTTGCGGCATTCGTCTTATGTAACTAATAATTCCGTTTCTTGAGCAGTTTTTTTTTTATTTCCTCTTGTACTATATTCTCGTAAAGATATAAATTCTACGAATACGTTACACGTGTGGCGACCAGATACGATCTAATACAATGTAACAACGATAGAAGAAAAAGAATGAATTCTTACGATATCAAAGCCGACGTCGTAATGAGTTCCTCTGGTGTAAATGATAGGAATCGCTTGCCTCCTTCCGATGTCCTTTGTCTTGCTGGTTATCTCTTGATCGGGCATTGTCGTTTCTGGACAACGAAATGGTTGCAACGTCACGACTAAAATTTCAACGCTATTTCGTTACATATTCGCAAGGTCGCGTTATCTCTTTTAACCCATTGCCATTCGCAATATTTTCCTATTTCCTTTCCAATCGGTTTGCGCTAATTTCCTCGCTCACCGTCGTCGACTCGTCGAGTTTCAGTATACGTTGTAATAACATATTTATATATCTATCAGTATGTTTATTTATACAGCTAATGATAACGAGTCAGAATCGTCGGCGTAGGACCACAAAGGGTAAATAACTGCACCCTTGTTTCTCTCGCGTTTCACTTACGACTACGGATTTTTCAATCGACTTTGTTCGAAAACTCGCGTTTCTTCGATTTTCTCCAGCCCACTCTTCTCTCACTCTTTCTCTCTTACTCTCTTACACTCTTACCCTCTTCTTACTTTTATACCAATATTTGCTAATTTGTTCTTTAACGCGCGAATATCTATCTTTTCGAACGTATAATGCGTCCTCGTTTGATTATCGGACAAGTAACCAACCAAAGTATGTATACCGTGCTGCATGCTATATCGAACACGAATAATTCATTTTCCTTCGCGTGGTGGTCACGATTCTCCTTTGCTCTATCGTTGCAATTTCTCCCTCTTTCTTTTCTTTCGTCGACTGGCACACGATACACGAAACACGATAAAGTATAGAACAGGGTGTCCGAACGAGGTAAATGCACAAAAAAAAAAAAAAAAAACGTAGAGTCAGCGATCGTAAAATGAAAAATTGGACGATTTCGAGAATGCAAGATGATAGAAAATCGATGAGAAAGAAAAGCAATCGGACGCTTACTACTTGCCACTCGATTACACCTACTTGTTAATAGTGTTCGTTCAGTTTATTCTGCACCCGTATTATGTACATACAATTACTGTTCTTTCTCGTATTGTCACTTTGCTTCTTACTTCTAGACTTACCCTCGAGAAAACTCGCAGAGACGCAAGTGAAATATACCGAAACGGCGGAGGTCGCGTCGTCGTTTTGACGGTGATGATCGTCGCGCACGACTGACGATTCGCGATCGGCTTCGCTCCGCTACGAAGACTCCAAGTCTAATCTACCTTTTATCGGCTTACATCGATTAGCGGAGTCGTACGGTATGGATAGTTGAGTTACCTCCAGGGGGAAAGAATTCTTCGAAGTTTAAAGAATACATTGTGCGTTATACTACCACGTTGCCACAGCCACCGGCGATCGTTAATGCTATTACTTTTCATCTTGTCTTTTCCATCCGATCTTTTCACCACGCGATGATATCGAACGGAAGTAAAGTACGCCTCTTTATTGTGCACGACAATGGTACCGATTGCGATATGAGAAAAAGAGTCTCTGTTTTCGATTATCTGTTTTTTTTTTCATTTAATAGCATACTCCAACGCGTATACCTCCGATTACTTTCGATTCTCATTTCAATTCGAATTAATCCACAGCAAGATTCTCTCTCTTCCTGTTTTTCAGATTTCGTAAAAGTAGAAAATAGCAAGGAGGGGAGAATAAGGAACAGGGAATTTTTTATTCTAGTGGATAACAAATAAATTATAATATAATTAGATATAATATAATATAGTTACTGTATATAGCTGTTATCAAGATATGCTATGCCATTAATGCCTGAAATTTAGTATGCTATCGCATTTGAGCAACGATGCTTATTAGGTTCACGTAGACGTACGTTGGATTAGACGAATCGAGATCTCTTATCAGAAGCAGAAAATCCCTTACCACGGCGACATTTCACGAAAAAAAAAGGAAAGAGAAGTAGGACAGACAGATTGCAAGAGGAATTGAGAAACGAAAGAAAGCGATCTGGTTCTCGCGAGAAGACGATGAGAAGAAGAATGAGGGGGGAAAAGGGAAAACATGATATAGTATGGATATCTGTGACATAAAATCTAATCGTAAAACACGATCCAATATAATTATTCAGTAAGGCATAGTTGCAAAAGAATCTCATAAGCATTGCAGCTGACAGTCAGCCGCTATTCTGGCTTCCAAATACGGCTATATTTCATGTCTATAGATGGACGAGAACCAGAGCTCGAAGCTGTTTTACGGTTTCCTCTAAAATCTCATCACTGGCGATTTCCTTCTCTTTTATCAAATCTATATCGTTTATTACACACACGCAAAACCTAAACAAAAAAGTAACAAGTGCGTAACAACCTCGACCGTTTTATTAAATTTATTCGATTATCTTTCCTAATTAAAACTCACAAAATTCGTGATATTCCACATAATTATCGTCATACTTAAACCGTAAATTACGTATTCGATAGAACAATGAATCAAATTCGTACAGCACGAGCGATCAGTAATTAGCAGTGAATAAAGTAACGAGTACATATTTCTTTGTTTTTCTCTTATTGGCATTGGAGGCTTGTTACCCTGTTTCACATAAGAAGATACTGTCCCATGAAGAATGCAAATTAGAGGTTATTTTCTAGTAATTTATTAGTATACATGTTTAATATAACATAATGTATGTATATCTAAATATATACACGCGCCAGTGTATAGGTGTGTAAATGTGTGTGTGCGTGTGAGCGTGTGTAGATGGATTTATGTAGAGTGTCTGTATAATGTTTCTATATATTTATGTATATCTGTACATTTTTGGAAAATCGTGCGCGACATTTAAACATACCTAGTAAAATACGTACATCGAAAAATGTACACAACAACATCTTTTCCACATTTGGTCACTTTGAAAACAAGCTATATCCGTTTACAAATCCTCCCCATTTCTTTCTCATTGCATGTTCTTCATTTCCGTTTGTTGTCGTACTCATTTTCTCGTCATTCATAAAATTATACATAATTTTATTCATACAAGGAATTACATGGAGGAAAAGTAATAACTTTCTTCTTCTTAACAGGAAAAGCAAATGTTGTTTGTATTTTTATAACAATAACTTACTCCCCACAGACAAAGATTAAAACAGAAACTTATAATTAGTGCACTGTTATAATGCGATACGAATCAAAGACATTTCTCCTTTGAAATTTCTAAAATAGAAGAACCAGACACAAAGAGATGGTAAATTAAACAGCTGGTTATCGGCAGAAGGGATGCTGGAAGGTAGAGAAGGGGAATTATTGGAGAAGGAGAAACAAAGAGATGGAGAAAAACCTTCGCTTCGTAACAAAGACACTTTCCTGACCCGAGTTCAAACATCACTTTTAAGCAATAGTATACATACATACATACATACATACATGCATACATGTATACATACGTACGTACATACATATACATACATACATACGTACATGCGTACATACATACACACATACATGTATGCATGCATACATACATTCATATATACATACAGAGAGACATATATACATATGTGTGTGTGTTCGTCTGTCTAGTGTATTACCCACTTTGCGGTAGAAAATAATAACGCCTAAAAATTTCCTCCACTTGGATTTAATATAAAAGAAAGCAATCGTTAAATATCGGATAAAAAGAAATACGGTTCTACGAGAATGAGTTACATAGCCGGTGCTGTCGTGCCCGCGTCTTTTGTCTTACAAATATGCGTTTAGGTATGACGCACTATTATTCCGATATCAGAATGGCAGCATTGATTCTGAAATGGTGCGTATATTCAGTGAAAACTCAGTCTTGTAGAAACAGTTAGTCTCTTGAATTTCGGCAAGTAACAATAGTCACCGATACAAAATTGCTCTGCCGCAAACACTAGGCATTATTAACTTTTTTCTCGTAGGAACGAAAAGACTGAATTCCCGAGAACATTTAATTTCCCGGTTGACATTTATGATACTCAACACGCTACTGCTCTGCTGTGTTTAGCTGCTCGTTGAGCAGCTATTCGTTGACTTCGTCTTAAAGTACGCGGAGGTGATTCTGCGTCAGTTTCCTCTTCCGAATCGGAATTATCTAGTGCTGTCTTCCCAGCATATCGCCAACTAACAATTGCACCATCCCACTGAAACAGAATGTTTTCTTTCGATCGTACTCTTCATTCTCATTTATACATCCCACTGCTTACTAATATTTATATTTAGATGTACATAATAATATCTACATATAAAACTGAAATATGTATAATATATAATACATACAGATGTTGAAACAATTTCCTGATGAAATGGATGCCAACTAACATCACGCACACATCCTTTGTGTCCTACTAAACTACTAACTATCCTACCCGTCAAAACATCGTAAACTGAAAAAAATTAAAAATCGTTTATGAACTTTAAAATTTATCGCAACGCAAAATTCGCGTGATCGTTCGAATTCCGATACAAACACAGTGCAAACTTACGTATTACTCGGCCTGCTGCGCATCCGGTGTAAATATACCTTTGACCGGTAATAGACGAAGGTGAAAAATGACAACGTATTAAAGTTTGAAGAACGGAGTGACCACGATAGGTCATAATGCTGGTATCACCTTCCAACATATTTCTCGCTCTATGCACTGTAACGGAAACGTAAAAATCTTTGCATAATACTGCGACATACTGCGCGATAATCAGTAGTTATTCTTTACTAACGTCGTTTTGGTACTCGTTGCCATCGATAATCCCAGTTTTGATTTGCAACAGCTTTACGTGTATTTTGTTCTCCGTTATGATCGGAAAACGCACGTACATCCCATAATTTGATTGTTTGATCTTTACTATTGGTAATCAAATAACGGCCATCACCACGTGGATCAATATACGTTATCCCATCCATATGGCCAGCTAATACTCCAACCGGATGTGGATCAGTTTCGTTTAAAGTTCTTCTGTCCCAAACCTAACAAATCAAAAAGAAAATTTATCATAATGTATGGGATACATTATATCACAATGTGTGTCGTATATATGTATAATTCCTTTCATAAAATGGTGATAAACACCTTGCAGAGGCCATCATCACCAGCGCTGTATAGGATTTGAGAAGTATTGTCCGCAAAAGCAACCGTATTTACATCGTTGTCATGACCTTCGATCTAGAAAAGCAGGGAGAAGAAAAAAGAAAAATCTGTAAGGGATAAATGGTGGAACATTAACTTGTGATAATGATATACAGACACATACTCTGAAAGCCCGTTGATGACACTCTCTGTCATAAACGTAAAGATAACCATCGTTTGCTCCACCTAAAATCTCTCGGCCATCGCTAGAAAATACAAGCGAAAATACGCAAAATCGTCGATCCTCTGGACACAGTGATAAGGATTCTTGGGCACTCGAATCTCCATAAACCGGACAGAGATATACTGGAATAAAGAAAGTAAGAGACAAGGAATGATAAGAAAAACTTAACCCATTTGTATTGTTTCAACAGCATACTATATACTTATAATACTTACAACATTCCGACCAACTGGAATAAACGATATAATTCCCATCGGGACTGAACGCTGTGTCTAGGATACTCCAACCTACGTCACGTGCGGGAATGGTTTTGAATTGTACAAAATCTCCATCGTGTGTTCGGTAAAGACGTAAAAATTTGTCTGTTAAAACATAGAACGTTAGATTCGATAATGTGAAAAATCAAAACAATTTATGGAGAGAGGATTTGCTCCGAATAGAAAGACAATTTCAATATATGTAACTTGCCTTGACTGGCAGTTAAGAAAAATCTTCCATCTTTGGAGTAAGAACCACAAAATGCTTTGGTATTATATTTAGCAACCTGATGCATCTTATTTGGTAAAAAATTGCTACTTATTCTGCACCGTTCACCTGTACTAAAACTAGGACCTAGAGCTCTTCTTTGAATCATCGATGTGACAGAGAGGTTACGCTTATCAATATTATCTATAAATCCGCATGCTTGCTTTGTAGCAAGACTTATTTCACTTTTCTAAAAACAAAAAAGAAAACGACAACGAGAAGAACATAGAATCTGAAACAACAACTGAAAGTAACGGCTGGTGAGCCGCATATTTCTAAATAACGAACATCTAGCCTGGATGTATTTGGCAAAGACGTAATTCTTGGAGGTTGTGAATTTGCGGCGTATTCCTCATCCGAGTCATCATGATCCGAAGATATGATATGTAATTGACCGCTGCAACATTCCAGAACGGAAATCCGTTAATAATCTCGATTGTTGGGAGCTGAACTGCTTGCTCGAGAAAAGACTAAAGGAACGGTGAACGAGGAGGTTAGGTTATCCAAAGAGACAAGACAGATGAAAATATTCGATTATCTTGAGAAAACAGAGAGAGATACGATAAAAAGAGGTAGGATTTCCTCACGGAAAACGAATGTTTCGCTTTTACAAAAGCGAATTATCGTAGCGCGGATCTATAATAATAACAAATTAGAGGAAGAGGTTAGAATTCCTCCTGCTCTCGTTTGTTCATTCTCTCTCTCTCTCTGTCCTTCTGTCATTTTTTCAACTTCTCTTTTCTGTGGAACCTCTATGCCTTTTCTGTCTCTTTCTATCAACGGTCATACGTATACCACACGTTCATAGGAAAGATCCACAATGATACTAAACCTTTCGCCTATGAGATAACATTGAACCAACCTGCGTATTAGATATTGCAAGACAGCAGCAAGTCCTGGATCATGTTCAATATCCATATTCCGTGAACTAATGCCTCCCATGCAGCGTGTAAACGAATCTTATTTACCGTCTAAAAGCAAACAAGGAAAACGTCCGAGGGTTGATGGCGTTAGTGCAGTGACTATGACAGTTGAAACAGACGATGACAGGAACGGAGAGAGCGCGTGAGAACGGAGAGAAGAGGGGAGAGGAGAACGGATCGTGATATCTTGTTCTTCAACGGTTGCAACACATGGAAAAAGAAAAAGTTGTTATTCGAAAAGTAATAGATTGCAATTGTGATTGCCGGACTATAATAACACATACACATATATGTGTATTGTGTACGTGTAGAGTATGTGTAGATCGAATTCATCGAGCGAATGAGGCTGAAAAGGAAAAGGGTTAAAAAATTAAAGGGGGAGGAGGACGAAGGCGCGAAACATATTTAAACGTTGTTATACGAACGTTGAAATTTCGACATTAAGCATCAATTAATTTGGAACATTTTCAAGCACGTTCACAAACACTACAAGTAAAAAACTCTATATCCGATTCAGATATTCTACGTATCTAGCATCAGTCAAATAAAAAGAAGGAACTTTATGACGAGTTCCAGTGATTTCCGAATTTTGCGAACGTATTTTTTCGGAACAACAAACCATTTCGAATTATTGGGCTTTTAGGACAAATACGATAGGATAAACATTACAGATAAATATTATAACGATACTAGAAAAAGATCAGAAAATTTATTACGCTTACTAGATCTGTCACTAGTTGAGTTTAAAAAGTTGAGCGAGACTGATCGGAAAGCGTTTAAATTGCGCTGATCGAAGATAAGTCAGTGAACTTTCCTGTTCAGGTAAATTCAACTTGATTCCTATGCGCATCGAAACATTCACGGTGCATAACCATTGGCTAAATACAGAATAGACCTGACATCCAATGCATCTTCATGTTCCATGTTTTGATTTAAGGGTCAGCTAACAACCTAACTATTACCCCCTTGCTATTATCGTGTCACACGAGATATTATTGATTCCGGTATAGATCCCTGAACGATAACAGAATGTGTGCTACGATATTCCCTAAGATTGATTCCAATGTTGGTCGTATTACAGAACGCGAGACACAAAATCCCAAATAATATCATGTCTATTCTATACTTGATCTAGTTAGATAGAGTTAATGGAATGGATTACGAGCACTCATACATATACTATACGTACGAGATCCCATGATGCCGCGTGAAATAACGCGTGATCGTGGATGTATTGTAACTTTAGTATGTAGCGTCACCATTGTTCGACTAATGTACTTCATTCTCCTGTATTCTGTTTTACCCTCGCAGTACGCAACACTTTGCCAATAATGGACACAACGTGTGTCGCGGGCGAAAGAGAGTACAGGAGAGTAAAGTACATTGAACAAACGATAGTGGCGTTACATACTAAAGCTACAGTATGACCACGATCCAGTTGCATAGTATGTATGTATACATATCAATGATATCAACGATTGGTAATGTCGATCGAGTAACTGTAAGCTCGGTACATAAAAATAGGCAAATTTCAGTCAAATACGTACTGTACGTACGTATTTTAACAAGGCGATGAAAACGACGCGGTTTTCGCATAGATGAAAAGAAAATGTAACAGATGTTATATATATCTTTAACAACATGGTATACCGAAAAATTGCAAATGTAGTATATATTTCTTTTCTAATAACACGTATAGGACACAGATTTAAATGGTTGGATCGATAAGAAAATCTGTAATGTATAATATACATACACGTATACGTATGTATTCATTATAATGTATTCATTACATGCATATACATATACGTATAATACACAGGAAGGAACTAGAACTATTTTTCTTTTTCCTAATCGTTTCCTGTTTCTCGTTGCGCCCTCTGATCTCTTGCCATCTCACACTTACAAATTGTAATCTGTAGTTAATACGTAATCCGTAAACCGTAAGTTGCGACATATGGTAACCCCTATCGACTAGTCAATTCCCCCTACCTTCGGAGCAAGTTATCGCATCCCCTAACCCCGGTCTCCGGTCCGGTGTCCCGTGACCCACAGCTACCTGCAGTCTGCAGCTACCAGACCTATAATTTCCAGGCAGAGGCTTACACCCTGGCCAGAACCGGAACCAAGCTGAAGCCGAGGTCGTGGGCAAAGCCATAGCTCAGCCGGGATCGGAGTGCGCGCATGCGTCTTTTTATTATTTTCTTGCGACTTTTTCGTTCTCCTATCGAATGTCGACAACGTTAATTCGCACGTCGCGACGACGATGACGACAAGGACGACGACAACGAAGACAACAACGACGTCGACGATGACGACAACGGCAACGACGATGACGACGATGACGACAACGACGATGACGACAACGACAACGACAACGACGATGACAACAATAACGATGAAGAAGACGATGAGAACAAGAAGAAGAAAGAGATTGAAAACGAACACGGTATCAACGTTATCGGCTATCGCGCGAATATCACCTTACATCGTTATTGCTACTGGCAAAAATAGAAGACGAAAACAAAGATGGGAGCGAAGACGAAGACGAGAACAGGGCTAGAATTAGGGACAAGGACAAGATCAACAGCAGCAACAGTTAGAAGAAGAAACGACGACTACTACGTGGACGGCGGTCACGACGAAAAGAAAACAAAGAAACAGAATCAAAACAAAAACAAAATGAATAAGACGAAGAGAGGAAGAAATAGAGAAATTTGGATAAAAGAGAATAATCTTAGTGGAACGGTTGTCGAGATGTGCAATATCGGAAGCGATACGCAGGAAAGATAGGTTAGAGAAAAGCGAAGGATCCGATTATCGGTAGTAGTGTCGAAAATTATATCTGTGTCGGTGGTGATGCAGTCACGCGTCAATCGTGGCCGACTGTTCCTTTGGATTGCTCGCGCGAGGTTCGCGCGGCGCGCGCGTGCTCCGAGCCACCGCGCATCGCGCATTACCCTTCTTTCAGTTTCTTCATGCTTATAGTGCTTCTATACGCGGTACACGATTCCCGTTGTCGTCGGCAACAGGTGAGCCATTCCAAACCTTCAGCTGCCTTGTGCTCTTTTTCCCCGTTTTTCACCAATCATTTTCGCGCTGTTTCTTTTCTTCTTATTTTCTCTCTCGCTCTCTCCTTCTTTCTCCCCCAAAGTCTCACTCCCCCTCTCATCTCTTTACCATCTTGTTCGATTTCTTTTTCTTTCTACTTTGTCCGATTTTGTTCTCGCTGTTCCAAGATCTGCTGTTTTATTGAAGCTAACCGACTATTCTATTAACACGGTGTTATGTAATTAACGATACGACGTATTACCGCTATTTTTGAATAATTGGCCGAACAATAGGCGAATTACACTCTAATCGATCGCGAGTTTCCCCGCGAACTTGTGCCAGAGGAATCGTGTTTCAGTTGACCACAGTCGCTCGAATGGTCTAGATGGAATCGCCGACTAACCCGCTACCTTAATTAACTACCATTGTTGGCTGTCGACGAACGTTCAAGCTGCCCCTTTTGACATTTGACAACCACTTTTCCGACCATCTGTTCGGTATTGTCGTTCGAAACCGGCACAATCATAGATTTTCAATCACAGATCAAATCATAGATTTTCAATCACTTCGCGCTCAAACGAATCTCAACGTTTCGCTTCGTTCCGTTCCGTTATCCGTTATTCGAGAAAAACGACATACTCTTACGTGAAACGCGTTATTCTCTTCCCATCCTGATCCTGAAATCGATTCCAATTATTTGCAATTCTTTACTCGGTGCTAATGTGATGAATTTTGCGTGACAGCATCTTGCTTTCTCTTACCGTCCATGACCGAAACAAACTTTGTCTCTGTCTTGTCTTTGACGAATCGATAATATATGTGTGTGTATGGTTGTTAGCCGATCTTTAAACTTGCTGCGAATTTTTCCGAAACTGTTTAAATATCGAATTAAAATTCAGGAAAAATCATCGAGTCCTCGAATTTGTTCTTATTTTCCATTTATTATTAATATACACGGCAAATGGTAAACAGCAATAGCGACATGTTACCAATTATATTTATCGAAGCAAGAAATAGAAAATAGAACGAACTGATGAGAATAAATGAATATGCTGGTAGAAAGTCGATTCCTCCCCTCTTGACAGCTGTGCCTAATTCGAATGTGTCCGTTAGCCTGTTCGGATTATGTTTATTCCTGATTGCGCGACCATTCGAAACGTAATGAATCCGACTGATGCGATCCAATTCGATTAATCTCTCGAGTTATACTCGTTGATTGTGCAATGTGTATAGAGGATTGCCTACGAAGGTACGAGGTGGTAAATCGATAAGGAGTTGCGTAAGGAGAAACGAGAGGAGCCGCGAGACGAATTCACGAGAGAAAGAAAAAGACTGTGAATGGGCAGATTAGTAAAAATGTTGCTCTTGGTATACCGATTGATGTATATCGATCGTTGCACGCGCAGAATAATCGATTAAATCGCCGCCATTATTGTCATCGTCGTCGATATTGACTCGCGATAGCGAGTAAAAATGTATCGATCTAAGAATACGTTTGTGCTTGATAGTCCAGCAGGTGTATCCGTGGGAGAAGCAAGTGACTGGAAGAGGATAATCGAAAGTTGAGAAATTTGGCCGGAGCGAAGCGATTAAACAAAGTGATTCGATGAACATTGAGGATTAACACGAAAGTCGTTATGTTTGCCAAGTCGAAAAGCAGTGGCTCGACACCGAGCGTTATACTCCCGAATCCCCTTCAAAATTTATACGAAGTCGGCAAACAATCGGCTACCGCGGGCCCCGAAAACGCTTGGCGCATATACGACGGATACACGAAAACCGATCGAAAGGTAATACAATTTTTCAACGACCAGCGTCCATCTTCTCCCCCTCCTTCACTCTTTCCCCCTCGTTGTTGCCCGTTTACTTGCTTCTTCTCTTTCGTTTTAGGAAGTGTCGATATTTTTCTTTGACAAAAGATCGGTCGATAAGCTGCACAAACCGAAACGAAAGGAGACCGTAACGGAAATTTTACGGAATGGAGCACGACAAATGGAACGATTCTCTCATCCAAAGATACTGCAAGTAAGAGATCTCTGTCTCTGTTTTCGTCGGATACACATTTTTTTTCACAAATGCACGAAAAATCATCGTCGCTCATTAATATCTATCCGTTTAGGCGTTCAAGGTGGAGGAATGCGCGGACAGTTTGGCATTCGCGTCGGAACCAGTGTTGGCTAGTCTTGCCAACGTTTTAGCCTATCAGGAGCAACAAGCGAATAACGTTGGTCAGTCGACGAGTAACGTAACGAAACAAACTTCCTCGGTCGCTGGTCATCGTGCAACGTACGCGAAAGAATACGAGTTGCTCGACATCGAAATCAAGTATGGGTTGTTGCAGGTGAGGAAACCGACTGGGGCTCAATCTAATTTATGCTCATGTCATATACCCTATTATAATAATAATAATAATAGTCTTCCTTTTCTCCTCTTTCTCTCTCTCTTTTTTTCTTTCATTCAGATCACGGAGGCTCTGCTTTTTCTTCACGGAACCTGCAAAGTTCTTCATAGGAACGTTTGTCCTGCCAGTATTATAATAACCAAAAGGGGTACTTGGAAATTGTCAGGGCTGGAATTTATCGGTGAGTCTGATCGCACGATCTCGTTCGACGTGCAGTTTTCCAGACACGATCTTTCGCGATTCGTTCGCTTTTTCTTGTCGTAGAAAAAGTTAACGAAGTACCGATGATACCATTGCAACCTTGGACTAACCGCATGCCGAAAATGACGCAACCGAATCTCGATTACATAGGTAAGAATGTAAAAATATCCCGATCTTTTTTCCATCTACTTTTTTTCTCTTTTCTTTTTCTTTGCATTCGTAACGCGTTTACACGCTACAGCTCCGGAAGTGCAACAAAAGAAAGTGGGAGGCTTCTACAGCGATATGTATAGCTTTGGTATGACGATATGTGCAATTTTCAACCAAGGACGTCCGTTGATTCAAGGAAATCATAGTTGTTCCGAGTACCTGAAGCAGCTGGAAAACGTAAGCAACTGTTTCTACGTAGTACAGTGTTCTCGTATTATCTCGTGTTATCTCTTAGCTATCATTGCACGTATCTTTAATTCTTTTGTAATATATTTAACCATTTATTTCCTTGTTCGTCGTTTCCTTTTCCATTGCCACAGCTGAAAGAACAAGTTGAGGTTATACTACCTCTAGTTCCTCTTCCGCTACGAGAAGCCGTTTCCCGACTGTTACACGTAGATCCAGAAAAGAGGCCGACCATTCAAGTTTTATCCATGATCAAATATTTTCAGTACGTAAATACGTTTCTCTCGAACGAACATTCTACCTCCTTTGTATTTATATTGTAATTATTCTACGCGAAATCATCTTCCACTTTGCTTTCATTTTGCAGAGATCCACCGGTATACGCGCTTCAATTTCTCGACGTTAGCAAAATGAAAGACGTATTACAGAAAGAGCATTTTTATACGACTACTTTGAAAGGAATATTGCCTTATATACCAAGGGTAATTCGTACAGTATACATATAAAATAGATTCACGTATAACGCGATACAATATAGTGTAACGATATAACGTAACGTGGTGTAATAAATGTTAACTACGCGACATGAAACACCATATGAAAACAATATATTTGAATCAACAGAAACTTTGGTATCAACATATCTGGACGTATTTGCAAACTGAGTTGGAAAGTCAAGAAGTGCAATCGGCTGTACTACAACCGGTACTTTACATCGTACAAAATAGTACACAAGAAGAGTACGATCAAATTGTATTTCCATCCTTACGGTAAATATTATAGAAAAATATCTCTGTCTTGTTTCATTCGCGAGTTTATTTGTTATTAATTGGCGAATGGAATCGTCGCGTAGGTCGCTCTTTTCGAATCGGAAATCGATTCAGGGTACGGTAACGCTGTTGGAAAATTTGCATTTGATATTAATGAAAACGTCTCGAGAATATATAGAAGGTGAAGTACTTCCAATGTTATACACATCTTTCGAGAACTCAACTACTCAAGTACAGGTATGTGTACACAAGTGTATGTCAAATAAGAAAGAAAGCGAATAGAAGAAACAGAAATGGAAAAAAGAAGAGGTGAAAGAAGTAATGCGTATTAAATGGTTCGTAGACCGCAGCATTCGTAGCTGTATCGAACGTGACCGACTATATAGACGACGAGTCCGTTCGAAATATCGTACTGCCGAAACTCCTTCAGGCGTTTGAAAAAAATTTAATAGATTCCCGAGTACTAATGAACGTGATCCCCTGCATTTTAAATCGGTTAGAGAAGCAGAAAATCATCGATTGCATCTTACCGTTGTTGTTCAGTGTAAAGCTTCAAGAACCGGAGATAATCGTTCGGGTTGTACGTAAGTACACACGGTACATAAGTACGTTTGCATACTTCTTCCCCGATTGAAGCTCTTGGGATAGTGGTTGTATTTGTTTCGAATAAAAATCGCGTCCATGCTTTATACCTATGTATATATAGATAACGTGTAACCGCGTCAGCGTTGATCCACAGCCACATAGATGAATATGTAACGTAATAAAGACAACGATTATTCTGAAGCTTTTAAACGGGGTTGTATGCGTATACGATGCACTTGCATTCCCACGATCGTCCTCGTTGTTGTTGTTGTTGTTGATTGATGCATATTCGATACTGAGACCAATGTTACGATTCAACTCCGACAGAGATTTACAGATTGATGTTAACCGACAAAAAGTACGGACTTTCTGTCAGCTGGATGGCGACTCGAGCGATGCCTTCTTTGCTACCTCATACTATCAACCCGGCACTGTCTCTCGAACAATTTGAATTACTTCTCAAGGTGTTACAAGATATGCTGAATCACATCGAAAGGTGATGAAACGTTTGTTACAGATAATATAGATTTTACGTATAACTTGCGAAATTTCTACAAAGCATCGATAATCGCTGTTACACATTTTTTCGTTTCTTCTTTCGTTTTTGTTTCGTCGTTTCCTTTGCTTTTTTGTCCTTCCGAACAGAAATCAAAGGAATCAGTTAACCCTGGACAATCTGTCATTGTCGAGCCCGGAACGATATCGAAGTTTACGGCATCAACATAGTACGGATAATATGTACGTCGCGCCTTTCAACATACCAAACTTACGGATCGAGCAACGTAAAACTTCTTCGGCCGAAGACATGGCTCGGAAAAATAGCACAAGTAAGAATGGCACGAAAGAAGCAAATAACGTTGGAAATGCATGTATAGGTGGAATCGCAAGTCGCCTGATTTTATAATAAATCCCGCTATTTTGTAGATTCGATGTCGTCGACGGTTTCGGCGGAAAACATGGCGAGAAAGAACTCGATGATAAGTAAGTGATTTTTCACGTATGCGTAATGGTACTTTCTACTACTTTTATAGACGAACGTTGTTCTTTAATAATTTCAACATTGTTCGAATCAGCCATGTTCAGATGGTTCTCGTCCTCGAACAACGACAACAGTAATTTCTTGAAAGTGGCGAATACCTTTACGAGCAGGCGGTTATCGGACAACACTCTGATGACACCGAAAATCCGAGTAGCACCGTCTTGCGAAAGTTCTCCAGGTGTTACACCCGGCGATGGATTACCAATCCGGCGCCATTCGAGTACCGGCCCTCAAGATCGACGAGGATCTAATATAAATTTATCGCCTCCCTTGGTATCGTACCTTTGCCATCCTATCGTTTACCCTGTTATCCTTTTTTCTTTCGGTTCGTTGTTTCAATTAGGAAAGGATAAGAAGAAATATGTAAAACGTAATAAACCAGCAAACAAATTGACCGTTTATAGTAAAAAGTGAGAACTAGCTTTCGTAGAGAAGCAACGGGACAGAGAAAGAAAAAGAAAGAAACAAAGAAAGAGAAAAAAGGGGGAAAAGAGAGAAAGAAAGGAGGATTGCAGTAAGGGAGTATTAAAGATGTGATTCTCTCGATAGGGTGGAGGAATGCCGATTACCAGTAGCAGTGTACCATACTTGGTTAGTTCAAGCATGAACAGTATACGAGGTTCGAGGCGTCCGTCCGTTTCTTCGACGTCTTCTCAGCAAGGGACCGGACTTCTACAGCAGGTTGGCTCCAGCATGGTAAGACAACAACCCCCCATCTGCCTCAACCTCAATGGACTACCACCACCACCACCACCACAACCACAACCACCAACACTTTCTCCATTACTCCAGCTACCGGGACAGCCTTTCCACTGACCCTTCGTTACAGCTGCAGCGTAAGAATATTCACTAGCTTATCCGAAGACGTCGCCGATGCTCTCTTTTCTTTTCTTTAGTAATATGCGACTCGTAGATCGATAATGTCCATCGTTCTCGTCACGCTGTGTCTTCTTTTCTTTCAAAAGAGAAACGAAAAGTAGAGAAAAGAAGAAAGAAAAAGGAACACCATCTCTGTGATTACGACGTAAAGTGAATATCGTTCACGGTATTCACGTGTATTCACGTAGTGGCGCATTTTGCAATTTGGATAGTTTGTCAAGCAAAAACATATACATATCTTTTTTTTACAGCAAACGAACAATTCCTGCTTATCCTACTTTTCTCCCATGTTCTCTCTCTCTCTCTCTCTTTTTCTCTGTCTCTTTTTCTTTCATTCAATTTTTCACTAGTTCGCTCGCTCGCTCGCTCGCTCGTCCAGTTTTAATCCTTCCTACCTCTCTCTGATTGCCTGCTCTGATCTACTACTCATAATCTATCGAATCTTTTATTGTTCACGATCTTCCGATTTCCTTCGATTTACGTATATATGTATGTACAAGCACCAATGCTTCGCAGCTACTTGTATCGCGTGCATATATCATGTATATATCGTGGATGATTTTTCGGAAATCGACGAAACAAAGTAACATATTGTATCATTTTTCGATCGCACGACAAACATCAGTAATTATACACTTGTCTTTTGTTTCGTTACAGTACCAATTCTTCAACAAACAATTCGACGCTTGAACCGTGACCTTCGTAGGATACCGCGTACCCGCTGTCATAACGAACAATTGGTTACTAGTTACTAATTACTAGTTACTGATGGTTACCGTCCGCGCGACACGACGCGACGCAGTCAAGGTAAATAGCAGCAAATAAGAATAATTTGATAGGGATCTCGTTGGAGTTGAAGGAACGGCTTTTGGTTGATCGATCTTGCTACATTATCCTATGTATGTACCTAGTCATATCGGACGTACGTCGAATAACTTTTACTCTTGAGATGGATATACTTGGACCTAAAATGTATCGGTCATCCGTAGAAACGTAGTAGCACGAGTAAGGACTTTGATTTCTTGCAGAAAATATCGATTTATTCGAGACCTTCTAAAGTGGCCTAATCCCATAACAAGTAAAACATAGTTGTCAATTTGTCTGTGTAATCGTTTAAGACATTCTAAAGAAACACGAACGAATGTGTTTAGTACGTGGCCTGTGGTTGCACGTAGAGTCGATGCAGTTGAAAGTAAAGCGACCAAGTGGCGAGAGTAAATGCGTTTTAAAAGGCGCTCCAAAAGAGAAAAGCATTTTTCCATGCATGTTCCTGCAAGTACAATCAAATTTAATTACGTAACGCGATGCGTGAGTCATCTGGACTATTCCAAGTCAATTATAGATAATGCTATCAATTTCTTCATATTATGCATCCGCTTTTTCTCTAAATTTCACCTCTTTTCTTGCAAACGTAACGCTGAAAGCGGAAATCTGGCTGCTTTCACTACCTGAAAAATAATAACAGGTTATCTCGTTGTACATCGTTTCGAGGAAAATAACTTTATTTATTCTCTTATTACTAGTATTATTATTACTAGTAAGCAAACTTATCGTTATTTGCGCTCGCTTCTGACGGAGGAAAAACGTACGCAAAGAACGTAACAAACGTCGATGAAAAATACGAACACGTTGTATAGGATATAAATTGTGTGTTGGAATCCGATACAAGCGATTGAGAGTTGAAAAATGTAATTTGTGTAAAAGTGTCGTGGAAAAATATCAGATGTTGCAACTAGGTGTATTTCGATGCACATGTATACATATCAAACATGCACAGTTGTACGCGTGATAGCTTAAATATCTCCCACTTTGGCGACATTTCCTCTCCTCGATCGCGTTGGAAGTTTGTTTGTTGAATTCTCGATAAAAAGTATATTGTTATAGTATATTTTGGAACGTATGCAGGTGTGTGCGTGTGTTGTGTACGAGACGATATGCGTAGAATCGTGAAAATGTAAGAGAATGGAAAGACGGAGACGACAAATATGTTAACGTTAAACGTAAGAGTTAAACGTAAGAGTACTGTGGCGTGTGAAAAGAGAGTTTTGCGTTTCGTCCCGGGACTACCGGAGGACTGGTCAGTAAGGCTATGCCCGGTAGTCCCTGCCTTAGACGTAGAGGGAGTCTCGCTAGGTGCGGTATTTGTATCAATCGCTCGTATATTCGACCGCTAGCGAGTTAGACAGACTCGTTGTCGTCGTAGCCCTCTAGTGTTGGCGGTTGGTACCAGCGGATCGCCGGGGAGGTGTTGCGCCGCGTTGATGGCTCGACCTGTCGGCGTCCTGTTGACTACCGATCCGCCACAGTACTTAGGAACGTAATAGCAGGCAAATCGCAGGAGACTGACTGTTTTTCTGGATAATGGCGGCACTAGAAAACAAAGTGTCCTTAAGATTCGCGCTAAGAACTAGTTTTCGTTTGCTAGATCACGATCTGCGTGATCAGAAACGAATAGTATCGTTGAGATAGAACTGCGTGGACAATCTTGGGCAATTTTCGGCAATCTTGGACAATCTTGGACAATCGTTGACAATCATCATCGAGGTGGAGAACTCGCGAAAAAGTTGATGCCACTTTTAAACCGAATTCCATTGAATTTCATTGGCCGGAATGATGTTTGCGTCCCTGCGAATCATCTCTTAATAATTAATTGGCGGAATTGGAATTGCGGAAAACATTTGAACGGTTGTTCATGTAATATCGCTTCGGCCATCATCGGTTTATCGGCGAAAAAGCGAGTCTCAGGATCTCACGTATTCCAAGTATAGCGACTGTATCGTACAAACAGAAAATGACAATCATATTCGATTGCGGAGCTACGCCGAATATTGAAATTTTCCAATTCTAGAACGTAAATTTCTTTGACCTGTCGTGTGTAAGTAAGTAAGTACCTGTCGTCGATCGATAACGTCGACCGTATTATTCTTCCCATCGAATGTTTTCCTTCGTCCACTTTGTCGTGTTGTTTGTCGCTTCTTCCATTTTTCACCTATATTCCCTTCTCTTTATTTCTTCCATCCTTCTTCCTAAAAATTCCATCTTTACCGTTCCGATTTTACACAGTACAACGGCTGTGAACCGTTTAAAAGGTGAAACGATCGTAGCCCCCTTTTCGATGCAGACGAAAGCGTGATAATACCGTGGGGTGACTGTAAGACTGAGGAACTGTCGCGAGTGTATTGCTACTTATCGTTAGATACGATACAATACGATACGATATACCAGTAACGGTTGAAAAGAAACGGGACCTCGTGGTAGGCATGTACCGAAGATCGACTGCATCGAAATCTAATGCGAGCAATTCGCCGTTTACGATCAATTACGATGTTCCCATTGTCATTATTGTTATCATTGTATTCTGTAATTTTCTATGTGTAAATGCGAATACACGCAACGAGTAACGTGCTCAATAGATTTCCTATCGAGATTAGGTGTCGAACGCGATCGATCATTCTCCGTGATATCTTTCGCAACTGACTTCCTTTCTCGACTAACTTTAGTCCGTTCTTCGATCGTCCGTTCTCGTTATTAAGTATGTATATTTCGTGTATCTCTTTCGAAGGATGTACTATAATAAAAACGATGCTACTTGATTTAATGTATCTTCCACCTTGTTTACGTCGTTTCGGATACTACAGGTTAACAAGAGGCACGAACAAAGTAATCGTTAATGAAACGAAACGCGAAATTTGTGAATGAAATATTGAATAGCGAAGAGCTACTGGGCTACAGCAGGAGGGATAACCGGTGAAACGCTGGACATGCGGCTTCGCTTCCCTAACCAAAATTCGCGTATCACGAAACAGTGCGCGAGTGTGTCGTACGTTTGATGAAACGAGTATCTGAACGAATAACCTTATCGTATTAATTATAAGGAACAACAGCGACAATAACAGAAAGGATGAACCAGTTGGAAGACTACGCGGAACCCTGCACATCGAACAGCGGAACATGTAGGTTATGCCTTCGCGTAGAAAATCGTTTAATATCGATATTTGACGACGGAGAAACCTCGAAACAGTTGCGTTCTCGCATTCGAGATTGCTGCCCCATAAGGGTAAGTAGTTTCCCCATACCTTTTACGTTACAATTTTTATTCTTTCTTTCTTCACCGCTTCATCGATCACTGCTTTTTTCTTCTTCTTTTTCATTTCTCGTCCTTTTACATGTTTGATACATGATGCTTTTATACGTAATTACATATATATATACACATGGTACGCTTTTATGACGCACTATTCGTCTATAGCTTTTTTATATATATGCATATATTTGGATTAGCTGTTCGAAGACGACAGACTGCCAAAGACGATTTGTCGCGAATGCGAAGGGAAGATAGCCGTTACATTCGAATTTCGCGAACAATGCAGAAGATCGGACCGCGTCTTAAGATTACGATACGAATCGTGCCGCGCAAACAAATCAGTTTCTATAAATGAATCCAATTGGAAAATCGGTTCGGTAAGTAAGAGTAATATACTTAATCAATATTGTGTAAGTTTAATGCAAGTTATTTTTGGAAACTCTGGGAAAGCACCGATTAAAAAATTACTTGGTAATTATATAGAAAGCGGATTTTAATGCTTTTCTAATGTGTCGCGATTGCAGGATCGCAACATTGCAAAGCATGCGTGTACTACGAGACCCGAAACGACCGACTCGAAAGCGCAAAGTACATTCGAAGAAAAACAGGAGGAAAATTCGAATTCAACGCATCTTTGGCGAAAAGCGGAAATCGTATGTGGCGAAGATGCAAAAACAGATGGAAAGACGATGGCGACATTGTCACGACGTCAGCGTGTCGAACGATGTCACGCTGAAGAAAGAAAAAGCGAAAACAACGAGGAAAATCGCGTGTCGAAAGAAAGCGGTGGCGATGACGATGGCGGTGGCGGTAACGTGTTTAACGTGCAAAGTTACGGTGATACTGCGACGTCCATGACGATGCAAGTACGGTATCTATGCGACATTTGCAGTAAAACGTTTGCCTCGAAATCTGGACTGCGATTTCACTTGAAATCGCACAATGCCGTAAAGTCTTATCCCTGTCGATACTGTGGCAAAAGATTCGTGATTCCCAGTTACACGAAGAGACACGAGAAAATTCACGCGGGTGACAAACGGTTCGTCTGTCAGTTTTGTAGCGCGACGTTCGCCTCTTCGAACGGTTTAAAATATCATTTGAGACTGCATTCCGGCGAGGCAAATTATCATTGTGAAATTTGTGGCAAGTCTTTTTATCGACACAAATATTTAAAGGAACACGTATTTACTCACACGGGAGAAAAACCATATGTTTGTAAGGCATGTGGTGCTTCCTATGCAAGTTCTGGCAGCTTGTTCGTTCATAAGAAACGATGTAAGAATAAGTAAAAGATATAAGTAAAATAAATAATATATATATAACGTATAATATATTATATATATATATTACACGTGTGTATAAAAGAACGATAATCTGTGACCCGACCCCACTGAATTTTATCGGGATCGGTACCGCATTCCGATACTATGATTCGAATCCTGATGATGATAATGATAATGATGCATATTAAAGAGCAAATTCGTTTCTTACGCATTGATGCAAAGGAAAGGGGGATTTCACAACTTGCGCAAGATAGTAGCGTAAGATGCACAATGGTTAAAGTAGTAAAGATGTAAACACCAGAGGAAAAAGTAATTTATTTATTTCGTACAAGGGAATAATTAACTGTTATCGTATCGAAATAACAGTTTTCTAGAACGCTAGATGGCGATGTCTGGTTTGACTCGCGATTATTTTCGTAGACGATTATACATATAGGGGTATATAAACGTTGAAATAGCTGGAACGAAGAATATTTTCCAAGGGACAAAGTCGCGAATAATAACGGCGATAATAATTAAAGAGGTAGCGTACCCGGGCGATCTATCGTTTAAGTTCGAGTATGTGGACCGCTTACGAGCAAACGAGCAGCTGCGATGCGACGATTAACAAAAGTCTTTGGTATGGAAAAAAAGGTGCTTCGATATCGAATCGAATCGAATCGAATCGAATCGAATCGAATCAAGTAAAACGCTATCGAGATCGACAATCAGAGTTTCTGCGTAAAGACATTTCCGATGATGCGATCGACATCCATCGATTGGTGTCCGATCGAAACCACGTAAGACCTAGGGAATATTTGCCGTTGAGGTTGGCGTGTTGACATCGACTAAACCACCACCCACCGCGATAGTTTCTCGCGCAATGAGTCGTGCTAGCGTCCATGTCTCGATCTTTCGCGCTGAATGACATACCGTTCTGATAGGAGAGAGCGTCAGTTGCGTTTCCGGAATACCCGTAGACATCTAACCTGTAACCGGTCTCCTCAGATTCGACTCTGAACGACTGATATTCCGCGCGCCAACGTTCTCCGTAAATGTCCAACATGTCGATTCGAAGGCTGGTGCAGTTGTCACCGTGATTGGTCAGCCTGTGAAGGATTTCGTTGCCGATCCAATACTCACTAACCGGAGAGCCGAACCCGACCGAATAATCGTTCCAGTTTCGATCAAAGTCGAGAGTCCCATCGATACGACGCGCTATTACCATCCAACCTCCGCGACAAAACACCAACATCGGTCTGCCTCCTTTGCCTGCTTCCGAAAGTCGCAGCCCGTCCATAGGTTCGTTCGCGGTCGTTTGTTCGCAATCGCCCGTCAAATTCTTCCCAATTAAATGATACCGATCCTCCAGGTGTTCGAAACTCGAGAACAACGAGTTGTCGGACGACAACGACGACGACGACGATGACGAGATGGTGGTAGTAGTTGTGGTTGTGCTTGTGGTTATGGTATCCGACGCGATACTCGACAAGTATCTCTGAAAATCAGTCGTCGAATGGATACCGTTTAATCGATCGATCGCCTCTTGTTGCTTGTCGCTCCTCTCTTGAAGCTTAGACGCGCTTACGCTTAACGCTTGCACGGTGCGACGTAAATTGCTTAGCTCTTCCCTGGTTAACGAAAGTTCAGCCGCTTTTCGAGCGGCATTTACATCGAGCCGTGTCAATTCTCTCCTCGCGAACGAGTTGTTCGTTTCCATAACGTCCTCGAGAGTTCGTAACGAGTCGATCAGTCGCGAGCCAAGCGATTCGTTCACTTTCTTCGTGAAAAATCCATTCTCGGTAATATTTGAAATTTTGCGGGACAATTCAACGTGACCCTTTTCCAAGCTTTTTATTCGTTTGCTCAAACTCGTCCATTCTTGATTCTCGTACGTGGCGATACGCTTTTCCAACGACGCTCGTCTCCGAGCCGACAACAAAATTTTACGCTCCAGACTCTTTAAACGATCGTCCAGCCGCGTTCGATGCCCCTCCTGCTTCCTTTTCCAATATCCATGTTTTCTCGCGAACCTGCGCCGAGGGGATCGTACACTGTACGACGCGGCAGCTGTAGTCTCGCGATCGCTATCCCTTGTAACCATTCCACTAAAATACGACGATACCGCTGCCGCCGTTGTTCTCGTCTTCCTTTCCGCTTCCTCTTCTCCTGGTCCTCCTCCGTTACGTTGAGTCATCGAATTTGCCACATTAGCGGAAAACGATTCGCATCTAAGAGATTTTACCTCAATTTGCATGGAATTCAACTGAAATTCAAATTATATCGTGTCATTAAACGTTACTATCAATTAGTTTCGTGTTATTATCCGCGTAACGTAGTTCTACACGCTTCAATAGTGTTCGTTCTAGAGTAGACGAAAATCTGTCAGGAATTTGCGGAGAATCGTATAGAGGAAAAGAGGCGATAGCGAGAGGCAGGATACAGGAGAAGATATAGGAAATAAAAGGGACTGAGAGAAAGGGACCGATGAAAATGAACCCAATAGCCAAGCAAAACAAAGACGAAAGTTTTGAAGAGCAGCTGCAGAACGATGGAACGATCTGCCACTGAAATCGATTTGGATTGGCTGGCGCACGGAGCGGCTGGAAACAGCAGGTGTTTCGGTTTGTCGGCATTCTACGTGCACGATGGACGCGATATATGTATAATACTT
This sequence comes from Bombus impatiens, assembly GCF_000188095.3. Lineage (NCBI taxonomy): Eukaryota > Metazoa > Arthropoda > Insecta > Hymenoptera > Apidae > Bombus > Bombus impatiens. The sequence continues at coordinate 1,002,089 of NT_176438.1, read as the reverse complement.
ACGTACATCGAATTACTGAGTTTCTGCAGCTGTCTTAAAAGGAGGTAACTAAGTGTATGTATATGAGTACTTACAGCGCACAACCATTTGCGATCAGGGATACGACGAGAAAGGGGTGGGGTTGGTAGGAAGGGAAGAAGATGGCGAGAGAAAAAGGAAGAGAAAAAAGGAAAGGAAAGGAATAGAAAGAGTGGCAGATGCGCGTGCGATCGATCGGGCACGAGCAGGTGGCCACGCGGCGAACGCAAGAATGAACAGGATGGCAGAATGGAAAAAGAGAGAAAAAGAAAAATGTAAAGCTCGGGAGAAAGTGGAAGTGGAAAGGAGAAGGATGAAAAAAAGAGGACGCTGCAACGTTACCTGACTGGCAATGTCGGCGCAGGTGCGAAACAACAGACTAAAGCGTTCCTTCATCGCAGCGATATCAACGCGAATCGTTCCGAGAATCGCTTCGATTTTGGCGATTCTGCCGCCGAGATTTCCAATTCCTCTTCCAACCGCAGCTACGTCTCCCTTCAACAGAGATAGCTCGCCTTTCATTCTCGATCTCTCGGCAAATTCTTCGCTCGCGTTTCTTGTACGAAGAACTTGGGCAACTTCGCCTTGAAGTTCGGTCACCGCGCTTCCTAGCCATCTCACTCGCAACCTTTCGTTTTTCGCCTCGTTCCCGTTACCGCCACGTAGAGAGATCACTTCCTTTCTGAGAACGAGAACACACCACCACCAGAGCAGAGATCCTGCTCGTTAATTGGAAATCGACCAGCTATGGAGCGCACGATGCAACAACAACAAACCAACAAACATTTTCTTTTACCTCAGTTGTTTGATTTCGTTCTTTAGAACGAACAACTCTGTATTTTTCTCGATCGCACGCTTCAAGCTTGCCTCGAGAGCGTTGTAATCCTGTTGTCGATGATCGAGAAGAGCGTTTACTTGTTCCCGTAGCGACCTGATAGCATCGGAAACATTTTCATCGCCGCAAATTTCTTTCCGGGTAATAATCGCAACCAACGTTACGCACAACAGCCAATCTTTCCTATTCATAATTCGACTGATCGCGTTATTAGCATCGAACGTGAAACAGCATCGGCCAACTACAAGGATCTCTTTCGTTATTAGATATGACCTGCGGATCGGCGCGACGATAATTTTTTTTCTTTTGCGATCGTCAAACGTCGAACGTAACCGACTCGACCACCAAAACCTCACTGGCTTAACCGACAGCCGCCCTACCAGTTTTATATCGTCCTTCCCATGAAAGGTTGGGGGTAGAGAGCACAAGGAGCAGGTGTCCGCTTGCTAACGCAGTCAACGTGCTCCATGGCCATGCATTGTCTCGTGCCTGCAAGCTGTGCCGCCTTCGTCACACCGTTACCGATCCTTTACCACTCCACATTCTTCGGTTCGTCGAAATCTTCACGAATCATTAACGGCGTTCCACTCATCGATTAAGAAATTATATTTCCACATGGCCATACATTGCGGGTCAATTTCATTACCGCGCGTCGAATTTCGTCGTAAGACGGTTAATGAAAACAGGAAAAGTAAATCGAGTCAGAGAAAACTTGTATATATACGTATCTCATTTCCTTTGGTGTCCGTTTTTATGTACGTAAATCAGAGGATAATAGTTTATTTAAAATACAACTGTTACCCTGATAGAATCTAAAATTTGTATACTTTTACTGGAAATATGCACGATCCCGCACTTACGCACTTTTCAGTTGCGGTCTCGAGTCTAGTATTACATATGTATATTACAAACACCGATGTGATTCAATGCATCGTCACTCTCACGTGTCATCTCTACTTTGATCGAACAATCAGTTTCCAAAGCTAAAAGCATTTCTTTTGATTCGTCAAGAGCCTAACGTAATCCTCGAATGTAATCTTTCAATTGCTACATCCTTCAACTCGCACCATCTATCGTCATATTCTCGATATCCGTTGCGCTTTATCGGAAGACGCTAAGGGCAAGAACGTTAATAGACGATCGAACAATATAACTTTGCCGACGAAAAAATATATATCCTACTTAATGGAACACGGTCGTTACCGTGGTGGAGCACACACCCACCTCCTTTTAATAAATTACGATAACATATATATATATATTATATATATATTATATATAACTGTTATATATTATAACTATATATATTATATATATATATATTATATATATTATAACTGTTGGCACATAACGTGAATTTCGATAAAATTTTTATATATATACTGTTTCACCGTTTTTTATATACGAGTATATCCTTACCTATGGTAAAATTCTATGTACAGAAATAATAAAAATACATCATTTCAAAATTTCACGATCTCTATGCTAACACGCGATAGTATTAAATAAAATGGCACTCTCTTTCGTTTCTATGATGAATCGATCACGCACACACAGTCGTACACGCACACGCATAACAACTTTTTCTTTTTCATAATCATTCTACTCAAGTTCGATCGCACATTGACATCGTGTGTATTGTGGCAAAATCGTGCTTTGTTACGAATTAAATTTTTAAGTTTGTGCGGATCCATAAGTTCCTGTCGGTGGCCGATACAGTTTCGGAAATGTGAGGATCTGCAAGCTATTGAACGCGTATTTCCGAATTCCGATATTTTTCCACGTGTTTTCCCGTCGACATCCTTCGCTGCAATTAGAAACAAGTATTCTCAGTGGTACTGTTTTCCGTTTATGTATTATTAGGAAACAATAGTTACTGCTATCTAGTTGAAATTTCATATTCGATAGAAGAAATTAACCTTCGCATACAGTCGAGCGCTCTGATGTATTCGTGTTCGGCCAGATGATATTCGGCAGTCAAGATGTTCACTTGCTCCAGTGTTACCGACATCCCGGTGCGATCCTTTGCGCTTTTGCAGCTGGTAAACCTCAAACCGCGCATTCTTCGACAAATTTGTGAGGATAATTGTAACACCTCCACGTTTTTGTTTACTTTGGCCTGGACACTTGTCTTTAGATTCGTCATCAGTTCTGCTAACGTTTGGCCGAGCGGCGATCTTGCGCCAACTAATGGATTAAAATGATAAAACATAGAGAAAAGGTGAATGAACGAAAAGTATGTGAGGATGTAAGCGAATCGAACACCACTATACATTTAGATACTAAGATATTTAAAAAAAACGAATAGAAGAATCTTACGTCGTTTTGACGACGTTTCCGTTGGCAAATTCAGCTTCTTGAAACGCAAATAATACTCGTTCAGTCTTTCGAAATTATCCATATTGCTTTTTTCCTGTGGTTTCGTAGTTCCGAGACTCTCCGCCAGGGAAGCCATTTCGTTAATACCGACGTTAAAGAAGACCGGGGTAACATTGAAGGAAATCGTTTGCCTAGAAGAAGGAACCAACGGCAGCAGAGAATAGATCGCATCCGGCACAGGAAGTACCACTGTTAGTGCTGTTCGAGAACCGAGTACTCTTGGTAGTGGTTGTTGAAACGGAGCGTTACAATTTCCCTCGAACCTGAAACGTTTGTGCCACTATTTATCGTTGCAGAATATATTTATTCGCTTTTATGTATGCGGGATTCGTCAATATCCGATTGTCATGAACAGCTTGAATTAATACCGAGACACAGACGGCAATACTAACCTCGGTTCGATTCCACACCTAGTCAGCGTGAAAGTTACGGTATGCATATCTTCTACCGCTACAGTCATGTCTCCCCACATATCTATCTCGTCTCCGTAATAACTGACAAGTCCCTCGAACGAGACCAAAGGACCAAGGGTGGTCAAGATTAGAAGAAACATGGGATCGGGTCTTTGGCACCAAAGCTTTGCCATCAATCCCGATACCAAGCTAGTCAACTGAAATCATGATTCCAGATTATTACATGTATCGTTATCCAACTGTTAAGAAACTGTTAAGTGAAAGAATCACCGAGTGATGAAGTGATCGAGGGAAGCGTAATTAATCAAGTGAAGAGTAGTAGAGGCAAAAAGAAGGATATAAAAAACTTACCGCTTGACTAAAGCATACGTCTCGCCTGTACCGAACGTTACAAGCGCGTTGAGCCATTTTCGGATCCTCTTGCACTCTAAATACCGAATGCGTCAATCGAGCAGTTTTCAGCAATCCATCCATAGCTTGGCGTAATTTTTTCATACTCGGCCTGAGCTCGCTAGTCCAATCGACGATTGAGGCAAAATCTAAGCCTTCGGTGAATTTGTTCCTTTGTCCCGAATTGCTTTTAATCATTCGCGTCATCGAGTCGACAGCTTGGCACACTTTAAAACAAAAACAATACTGTGTTTACCCGTATACACGAACCAAGAATAAAATTACCGATTTATCAGTCGATACTTTTCTAATTTGTTTGTTCTTTTCTTTCTTTTATACATTTTCTTAGACTAGATTTAAATATTTAAAAAAAAACCTGATTTCTACATCTGCAAATATTTAAATATAGTAAGGATAACGAATCGTGGTTCTCACGCAGTAGAAACACTAGTTAAACGATAGGGATCAAAGTTGCGAAGGATTATCGACGATCTAGTTTTTTACCTTCTTTGGCTTTAGAAAAGGCTGGTATCTTCTCCGAACCTGGACTCGGTTGTTGTCGAAAATTCGAACGATTTTCCACAGATGCATCGAGTAACTTGCTCGATTCGTCGTTATTCTTAATGTCGTTTTTCGGTTGAATCGTCACAACATGAACAGTTTTGCTACGATTAGTCGGAGCGCATCCTTTCAAGCTATGCGATCTGCCTACGATATTTTTATTCCGCAGTCGTACAGCCGGACTACTACATCTTCCACAAAGAAACTTAACTTTCGAGACTAAACACATTACACTCGCCTCGATATTTAATTGGGTCAGATCCCACGGCTCGGGTTCGTCAGTAGGTTTGTAATAATTAGCAGACGGTGAATTGCACATCTTTTGAGTATCTAGGAACCGTTTGCATGGATCAATGTCGCCTTTGATATCCGCCTCTCGTTCCTCGTTGTCCTCGCATTTGCTAGCATTTGTAGCCGAGATAGTATCGCTAACGACGGGATTGTTCCCACTGTCGTTGATGTCATCGGCGTCGACGTTGACGTTTTCACTGGTCGACGTTTCTGCGCAAGTTTCGATAATTTCCGAATTTTTAGCATCGTTTTCGACATCTGGAAAAATAACAAAATTTTCTTCGTCCTTTCCATCGGTAACGTTATCTTGATTAGTGGTGTTAACGTGATGGTTCACATGAACGTGTTCGTTTTTCGAGGGAAACGAGGCCGTATAACCGTTTTTCTCGTTCTCTTTTGTCCACAGATCTCTCACACATTCCGGAGTATCGGGTGTAACGAAATCGTCAAAGTCCGGACTTTTCAAGTCAAAGTTCAACTGTTGCGTAATTCTCTTAAAAGGAGACAATGATTGGTTCGTTTTAAAGTCTAAATTCAGAGAGTTTTCGTTCGAAGTTTCATGAACCTTGGCTACTTTGTATTCCTCTAAAAAAGTTAATGCTTCTTCGACCAAGCCAGGATCCCACAGACTGAGCAAAATTCTGGTCTTTGTGATCATATCTTCGCAAATTGGTAACATTCCACTGGTTTGTTTGTCTTTCGCGAGTTTCATCAAAGCACGCATAGCGTCGACAACGTCTCGCCGGAGTTGCTTAATTGCTTGAATAGCATCGTGTGCCATCGTTATCTTCGATGTTCCTTGATACAACTGATTGCCACGCGTTGGCGATTCTTTTAGCGCTTGCAGCAACCTGTCAAACGGTATACAGTCAACGATATGAGGATATATTCTACATATTTACCTAATCATCTATCGATCTATCCATTCTCTGATCCACTCGTCCTTCGATTCTATTCACACTATTCAAACTCTATAGTTTATATATAAGTTACCTAATGAGTCCGCCGTTTTTACTTTTATGCGAATGCGCAGTGAATGCTCCGACAGTGATAAAGTCATAAAATCCGCATCTGTTTAACGTATCGTTATGCACCCACATTCTTTGAAGGTGTAAGTTGACAGGTGCAAATTCGAGCGTCCTATCGTTTCTGCGCGACGATCGCTTGAAATAACTTCCTAGAGATGTTATTATTTCAACGATTAGTGAGGCGCACGAGGTAGGGCGTTTCATATGGTAAACGTTTTCGTTTACCTTTGAACGCGGCCAAATTCTCTTTAGCTTGTGAATAAAGATGTAAAAGATGAAGATGGCGATCAAGCAATTCGATTTGCTTTGTATGCCAGGGCTCTCGTAGTTCACCCATGCCGGCTACTTCTTGCAGCAGTTCTTTCTCTTCTTGAATCCAAATTGCACTGTAGAAATGTAAAAAATGTTTTCTATGTTATCTACTTGATTCGTGAAGCAAGCTTACGCGAAACAAAATGTTACAGTAAACGAGGAATACTCACAGTAAATGCTGTGGGAATTGGAAACAAAGTTTACTCTCTGCCATGATTTCGTGTACACAAATATCGCCGCCTAAACCAGAGTGAAACCTGAAACGACGATGCACTCGATTCCAGAGAAATGTGACGAAAGGAGAGAAGAGAGAAAGAAAGAAAGAAAAGATACACGCAAATTTAATTTATTATTAAAATTGTACCTGTATGTTTGTATGTATGGATTAGCAAAGAGAAGCTTGAGTTGTCCTTGATGCGGCAACTTGATTTTGGTTCCCAATCTAGGTGGTAGTGATTGTGATCGTCTGTGCGAAAGTACCTAAAAAAAATCAACATACACACACACCGGAATGAAAAAAACAAAAAGAGGGACTATAGAACATGACAAATCTGGCGATGACAGGAAAATAATTGGCGATAGGTCGATGTTTACCTGATGATTCATTCCGCAAGAAGGTTCCTTGGATGGGGTACTTTCTGTACTGTTCCCTCTGTCTTCCGCTTCCAAATTCCACACGTTGATCGTCAAAAAGCCAACAGTTGTTGTTTTTGCCGACTTCAAAGGTATCCTCAATCTAAAAACGTTCGATCACTAGTCAAAGAGGTGATAGAATGAGAAAATTGGTAAGGAAATCAAGGGACGGGTGAAAAGGTCTGTTCGGAATTTTAGTTGGCCGTCCGTTTATGGCACGGACAGGCCCATTTCCCTCATTAGGAAATTCTAAATTACCGGTCCTCCCAGGGCAGTAAACGTAATGACTCGAGGCCAGGAAGAACCCAGGCAAGGATCAGCCGGAAGGGCACGCAGCAATTAAGCTTCAACCATCGGACAATACACACAGGACGACAAAGTCCCAATATATACGCAACTATAAGACTATATATCATATAGCAAATATATCAACTATAAGCAACGAAGAATACACACAGGACGACGCATGAAACAATTAAAGTTGAAACGGGTAGCATTCACTGAAGAATTAGCTGATGCTCAAGCGTTACTTGATAATTACGAGGAAGGAGGGGCAGTAACCTTCCTTAAATACCGTTTGAACGATTTAGAAACAGAATATGCCACATATAGTACAAATCAGAGCGAACTAGACGATACAGACGAGGGTCAAGCACGAAATGAACGCATAGCCATAAAGAATAAATTCTTGCAATGCAAAGCAGACATTGCGGACTTAATTGAGAGAGTTACGAGACCGAACAGACAACCAACTGACGGAAATATGATGAACACACCGAGCACATCATATGCAGGTCTAGTCGCGAATGAAGTTGCTTTACCTACAATTCAAATACCTACATTTTCAGGAGCCTACGAAGATTGGCCCGGGTTCGCGGATCAGTTCCGTTGCACGGTTCACGATAATTCCCGAATCGATGACTGTAAGAAATAAATATATCTCCGCTCTTGCCTAACGCAGGAAGCGGCTGATGCAATAGCATCGTTGTCAAATACAGCTCGTAACTACCCAATCGCCTGGGAAATTTTAGAGAGACTATACAACCAGCCTGCCAAGATCGTATACAATCATTTAAAAGCATTATTCGAGGTATCTCCTCTACAACGTCTAAACAAGCTACAGCTTGGAACTGCAGCGTATGCCGTAAAAAACACCACACTCTTCTACATGCTGATAGCGAGAACTCAAGACAACCAACTCAGACTAATTTAGCATGTCAATCACCAGGAATGTCACCGGATATCATTTTATCCACAGCGGTCATAAATATCAAGGATCAAACCAGGAAACCGCAAAGATGCAGAGTCCTGTTGGACTCCTGCTCTCAGGCACATTTCCTGACAACCAATGCATGTAAACGACTAGGATTAATCACCAAGGGTCAATATACCTCTCTGTGGTGCGAACCATATGACTTCACACATCAATCGAACGACTCGAACCAAGGTTCATTCACGAATTAGCGACTATACAGCAGACTTAACGTTTCTGCTGGTCGACAACGTTATACAAGCAATGCCATCAGAAAACATTGACCGAAATAGGTTAGAGCTACCAGGTAAGATTCCATTAGCCGATCCACAGTTCCACCGAGCAGCTGAGGTAGACAGTCTCATTGGAGCACAACTGTTTTGGGACTTCCTTCGCGAAGGAAGAGTCGATCAAGCAGACAAAAACATGCAGTTGCGAAATACAGCATTAGGTTGGATCGTCACAGGCGATACAGGCACAAGGAAGCAACCATCAAAAGCAACTTGCAATGCGACACTGAAGACTCTTCACGAAGAAGTGAACAAATTCTGGAATGTGGAAGAAGTCTCGTCAAATAAAAGTTTATCTCCAAAGAAACAATCAACTATTACAGTAGTTCCTTCCTGGAGTCAGGCACAAAGCTCTAATAGTAGTAATAATGCAAAAACGACTACTGATATAACAAAAGGAAAAACGAAAAGGAAGAAAGTTAAACAACATTGTAATAACAATATTGCTAATGGGAATGATGGTAGTAGTAGTCGGTCAAATTACCTAGGTGTATCTTGAATCGCGTTCAACGTCACGATCGCGCTTCCAATCGGTGTCGCCGTTTGACTCACGCGTTCCCTGACATCGTAAGCGGTTATCCTCACTTTGGTTTCCGTGGTTAGCCCGTCGCTAGCTCGGAAACTGACAGTCGTTAGAAAGCCGGGATTGCTGCTTCGCTGTGTGTGTTTATGTGTGAGAGAGAGGGAGAGATTGGTATGAAAACTAAGCAATATAACATACTGGAATGAGTTTGTTTAGAAATTTACCTCTACTACCTCTGTTCGCGCATATTTAATCCAAGTTTTTGAACTTTTCACTTGCACATCTACCTCTAGAACCGGATTAGGTGGTCGACCGTGACCGTCGCAAAGGAGGTTGTCGCATGCCAACGATATCTCGCATATCGGTATTTCGGCAGGATCTGAAACAAGGGTCAAGTCCGATGACAGCTTCGAAACAACTAGAATAATAAATACTTATTAGGAAGGATAGAGTAAGAGAAAAACGAAGATGGCGGACCTGTCGAAATTCCACGTTGCAAGCGTAACATTTGGATGTCGGTGTCGTGTTTGTGCCCACTGAACGCTTCTATGCGTTGCTGCAACGCCAATAACTGACTTCGCATACATTCGTAGCTGGCAAGCTGAAGGGCTTGCAACCAACTGTCCCTCTCCTCGGCCGAATTTGCACCTAACGCTTGGAATAAACCTCCGTCGAATACTGAAATCAATCCTTTCTTGCTATATTGCTGTCCATTGGTCAGACGTTACGGGCGTTGTTTCTTGAAACACCAAATGTGCTTACCTATACTGAATCCATACGGGATCTGATTGCTCGGTTGTTCCATGCGAACAAAACATTGTTCCAGTATTATCACACCTAAAGGCTCCGACCATTGCTCCCGTGATTTGAAATAAAACAATAGGTTTCCCCGTAATCTGCACCATCTCTCCAAACTTACTATGCAACAGAGAAGAGCGACAACTCCGTGTTAGTCTGTTAGCGTGTTTTCATCTGTGATGAAAACAGGTATTTCGTCCAAAGTTGCTTTCTTCTGTCTTTAGGAAGAAAGAAACGGGCTAGAAAAGGATATATATGTATGTACAATAAAATAGAAAGGGAACAGAGAATAAGTCATAAGTAGTGAGTTGAAGATATTCGATAAAGTTACATTTACGCATCCAGGTAAATACATATACGATATACATGTACATACACATAGGTCACAGAGGTAAATAAATGGAAAGGGATGAGCGGAGATCACACGACAGGCTGTGGCTGATTGTCTACGCTATTGTTTTACGGAGATACGATTTCCAGGCATTCGTCAGACAAGGCAACTATGCGATACACTAGTAGAGTAAAGAACATACATTTGTAGAACTAAGAAAGCTAAGAATGCATGCGATCTATAACAATATAGGTAGAATAATAAGGTTTATGTGACGCGGACGCGGAATCGTGCTATTCTATCGAGAGATTAAGGTGAAAAAATTAAGGGAAAATGTTAAAGGAAGACACGCGTACGAGTAAATATGGTATGCAGTAAAAGTAGAGTAGCACCGTGCCCGATGGGAATGGCGGTTGGATATGGCGTGATCGAGGAAAAGAATATAAGTATCGATAAACGTGACAAAAGGACGAACGAGATCTCGATCGACAGAAATCAATTTGATTTGATTCGATTGGACTGAAGTTAGCGCGTAACGAGAAGCGTGTTAATCGCGATTGATCGAGTTAAGACAGTGTGAAGGAGAAAATTTTGGATGAAAAACAAAAAAAACTCCAATATACCTTTACTCGTACTGGCTGTAACGCAACTGAGGTCTCGTAGTGTCTTATGTGTTTTTCCCTTTTGATATTTGTTGTCAGATTTTTTACCTGTACCTGCAAATTATACGTAGCTACAGGTAGCTTAATTAACGTGCTCTAATATCTGAACGCAGTCGGACGTGGCTGTACACTAAGCGGTACGTTTTCGTCTTTTTATTCCTTGATACAAGCTGTTTTATTCGTCTCGCTTCGAGTCATAAAGGCGATCGTATACGTCATACAGTATATACAATATATACAGTATACATACTACAAGCTACAGTCGAAGATCGAACGCTACCTTCTTCCCACCCGTCTTCCCTTGCCCCTCTCTCACTATCCAATTTTGTTTTCTCCTTTTTCTTATCACGTCTGTTGCAATACGCGTTGTCACTTGTTACCGCTCTCGAGTCGATCTCAGCCAGAAAAACAAGGAACATTTTCGAATATGTTGTATCGCGGTAGCTTTGTTTAGCGATCATAAGCGATTCGATCGAGTCGCAGCGAGACGGTTTCAATCCATGAACGATCGTGCACACGTCCGACAGGAGATTCTTCCATCGATCGTCAGTCACAATTTCCAAGCATGCTCGATTCGCAGAAATCAGTTTTTAAAACAAAAAATAGGAAAAGAAAATAAAAATATAATTGACAAGTCCACAAACTTGAAAATAGAAAGTACAATAAATCTACGGATGTTAAGTATAAAATGCAACATACTATATGTATAAATATATAGAAAAATATGCATATGTGTATATGCATACACGATATATATGTATACATACGTATATACACACATACATATACAAACACAGAATATTCAAGTAGCTACGCGACATACCGAATTCGTTAATTGCCATTTAATGCAGGTATAAAATCACGATTTTGACTTTATTATGACATCTTGTAAGATGTTCTGGTACCGTGGATAATAGTATTCTAACACATAACAGTATCTTTCAATCATCTTTTTTCAAACTATTTATTGAAATTAGATGCATATTGTATTAAAATCTAGTATGCGCCATCAGAATGACACACCGTATCAAAATTGTGTTATTATTATTATTGTTGTTGTTGTTGTCATATCTGTTAATAAGGTAGCGATATTTGTATTAGAATGTATTAATATCGAATAATTTTCATACTCGTCCAGTAGGTGATATTTTAATCAAATCATTAAACAGCCACGGTAAATCTTTGCAACAACAGCAATAACAGCAAGGATAATATCAAAAGGATAAACATAGGAATAACAATGTAAATGAAACAATGTTTCGCTCTTAGTACGTGTACATGTGTAAATAGGAATACATATGTATTCGATTCGGGATGTTTCGTAGCTTCGACGTGTGTAAGTATGTAATATACGAAAGGTTTTTTAAATGCTTATGCATTCGAAAGGTTTACACGAGAGCTCGACAAATTCTTCGTACTCGGCTGAAAAGGGAGACAAATAGCTTGAAACGGATAGCGATATTTGACGCTTGACGATTCGTTGATACTTGGGAAATTATTAAAAGAGAAGAAAAAATGGTATGATCGTTTGGCTTATACAGACGGCGGTGACGTCAGCGTTGAAGTCAGCGGCGAAGGTGAGGGCAGCAATGGCAATAGCCGCGTAAATCGGTGACTGTAAACGGGCGTCTTATGTTATACACGCGAGCATTGTACGAATCTCACAAAACTGAAAAATCTCACCAACTGATAATATATGTACGTGATGCGCGAATCGTATCCTTTTGGAAAACAGATGAAAGGTTGGCTCTATATTAAATACAAGACGAAGAATTTGCGTATCACGTGAGTTTATTTTCAATGATCAAATATACAACTTAGATAAGGAAAGAACATGCGTTGATTGGAGCATTTAAAATTACATGTACAACGTACAATTGAATCGATGAAAAAATAGGCGACAAATACGCTAATATTATTTCTATTTGTCAAGGACTAAATCTGATCACTCACTCTCAGTTCTGCGAAAGAAGCCTTCTTGACGTTCGCGTACATACAATATACCCTCCTTCTCGAATTTCTGTGAAGGTTGCGTAGCCAGGGTCAACAATTCTTGCTTGTTAAACCGCATCGCGGAAGGCACCCGTCTACCCGTGGGTAACTTCCACGTTATCTGCGATCACGTACTCTTCTTTCTTGTTATCTATCAAGAATAAACATTTAATGACACGTGTATCGCATCTCTTTCTTTCACGGTGTTACGTCAAATTTCCAAAGTAAAAAACGAAACGAAACGGAACGGAACATGGAACGAAATGGAAACGAAACGCGGAATAGAACGTAGAACAGTGGAATAAAACGAAATGGAAAACAAAGTCATCTAATCCTTATTCCTAATTCTACTGAACGCGAACGAATATAAAGATCGATCTCTGAAATCTATAACCTATATTGTCCCATACACACCTTGTACTTTTTTCTCATCTTTTTCCTTTTTTCTCCTTCTCCCCA
>NT_176438.1:965969-987937 GCF_000188095.3 Bombus impatiens | reverse complement strand
AACCCCCCTTCATATAATCGCACTCCACGCTTGCATTTCTTTTTCTTTTAATGTCATTATTTTCACTATCTCCGCAACAGCATGCATTTTGGGAGAAGATATGTTATTTATCAAATCGTTTAATCTATCGAATAAGTAATGAGAAGTAGATAATTTTGATCACTGGAGACGTAAAAACGAAAGTGCAGAACAAAGATAACAAGCGATGGAACCGCAAGCAGATATATTGTACCGCATCTTCGTGTAGGCAGTATGCTCTAATATCCTCTCGAAAATTATTCTCAAATAATCCATCAGTTTCTCCTCGCCGTAATTCGCCTTGTCGGACGTATATCGTGTTCCTAGTACCAAAATCACTAGTGAGACAACTAATATCACGCTAATCAGATTTCAAATATATCGCGTTGCGATGGCTATTTTCATGCTAATATGAAAATAAAAAAAACATGCTTGCAAGAAAATGTGAATGCACCAGTAATCTATCCAAAGATCAAAGCTATTGGATCAAAATAACTATCGAACGAATGTGAAATGAATGTGTACCGTATTTCGCATCTCGAAACATACGACGTACGACGTATGACACCTATCAACGACTATCAGACAAAGGAGCAAGTGGTCGCGGCCATACTGTCGTTTGCTTCGTTCGATCTCGGTATCTTTCGTGTATTAACGAAGATTTCCGATTCAACTCGAATACCTCCGAGTATGCTCTGATGTGCTCGACAAAATTCAATAGCACTTGCCAATAATTTTCAATACGTTTCTTTGCTAACTTTTTTCTATATTTAATACAACGATCTACTTGTTTGTTCTATACTAGCAACCAAATAAACCGACAGCTTTTTCAAGAGATCTCAAAATTCACACGTAATTAACAGACATGAATTCACAATATATGAAGTCAGTTAATTAGTTATATGATATGTACATAAACAAATCCTGCAACATAGTAAAGAAGCATGGAATCATTTCTATCCGCATCGAAAGCAGTCTTGGTAAATTTCTGTTTTGTTTTAATTGGATTGCTGTAGTGAATAAAGTTATATTTTTCGTGAATTATAACAAGACAATAATACACGTGTTCACTTCTACTAAATAAGTTGAGTGCTAAATAATATTATGTAGTATATATAATAAGCTAATATAATGCAATTGGATAATTTACTTATATCAATAATTATTTCTTTTCTCTGTTTTTCCATATCATTAGTTCCATCGTAATTATTCCTTTGTTATTATATTTATATTGCATTAAGAACATGTTAAAATTAATATTGATATCAATATCTATATTTTGATATCTATAGTAATAATTTTACATTCATAATTTCTCGTCTAAATTTATACCACGTATATCTATCACAACGTAGATGACGAGAAAAATTGTAATTACATTCTTCTTAAGAAAATTTTGCCCGAACAAATTAATACCACGAATTGCAACTATAGTTGGTAGCAGTTACATGTGACGTAATATGTAACAGATAGTTTCAGTTTGTATCTTTTGCGCGCCAAATCTTTGAGACATTTAAAATTGTTAGTCATAAAAAAATTGAAATATGTTATCCTATTTTGCTTAAAAAAAGATAAAAAAATCGGAGTTATTGTATTATTTAACGATATTAGATAATAAATTGAATATGTGTGTAGAAAACTGAAAATAAACTTGAAAAATATAAGATATTTAGTTATTTATCAGCATACATTGTTATTTTGCGCAATTATATGTAAAAATGAATTAAAAATGAAAATCCGAAGCAGACAAATTTCGAAATATACAAGTGAAAGGGATAAACACTGGTGGATAAAATTATTGGATGATAATCTAAGATATCGGTATAATAGGAACAAAAATCTTTTTATAAAAAATTTTTAGAAGAGACAAAGTAAATATTTAATGAGGTATTGGTTTGTATATTATTTTAGTCGAAGCCGCTGGCTTACAAAAGAATCTGCATCGTTTTGGGTAATGAATCTTGTGATTTAGACTCTGCCGTATCGGCATTGATTCAAGCTTTTTCTGAATATTTAGACGGAATTAAAAGGAAGGAAACAGATTTAGTGGTTATTCCGTTGATGAATATATCTGAAAGAGAGTATCGTGTAAAAACTGAAGTCGTATTCTTCTTGAAACGTCACAACATACCTTCCAACTTGCTGACATTTCGGTAAGTTACAAGATTTTCTAACAAATGTTATAGAATGAAAAAATGAAAGTAAATTGTATAGATAGATGATCGTATGTATATTATAGGGATCAAATAGATTTGAAGGCTTTAAAGAAGAATGTGGAAACGAAATTGGAACTGGTGCTCGTTGATCATCATAACCTTCCGGACGAAGACACTTATCTAATGGATTCTGTAGTAAAAATAATCGATCACAGACCACAAGACGAACGGTGGCTGTGGCCTGGTAGAGAAATACATCTGGAGAGTGTAGGCAGTTGCGCGACGCTAGTGGCGCGAAATTTATTCGATAAACATGCAGAAATAATAGACTCGCAGATATCGAGTCTTCTGAGAGGTATGCAAGCAAGTCAGCAAGTAAACAAACAAGATGGCTTTCATTAAATTTTACTCGAATATATTATTCAGACATCAAATTGATTTTGCGTTATTTAAACGTAATTGTTATTGCAATTTTTATAGGTCCAATCTTGGTCGATACTTGTAATTTTTCAAAAGAGGCCGATCGTGCTACTCCCGTCGATGTGGAAATCGTGGAATCTCTGGAAAAAGTTGGACTATTAGATCTAGACAGAGATAAAGTGTTTAACGAGATCGTCAAAGCAAAATCTGACATTAGCGAATTGACTATCGATGATCTTTTGATCAAAGATTTAAAAGTAATTGTTGGCATACCGATTGTTGGATTGCCTATATTGGTGAAGGTAAAAACTAAAGCATACGCGTATTCCTTCTTTTATGTATGAATTGTAATTCATTCAATTTGCATATCGCACTTTAGGATTTCCTTGATTTACAAGAGGATTATCTAGAAAGTCTTGGAAATTTTGCCAAATGTAAAAACACTACGATCGTCGTTCTAATGGGAATGCAACTTAATGCGCAAGAAATATCTCGAGATATCGCTGTTTTTTCGTCTCATGCCAATCGGCTAAGAGATAAGGTTAGCACAATCTTTCCGTTTTTATTTTATTCGATCTGTCGATAGAAATACGATCTTGGCTCAATTTTACTATTAACAGATAATAGAAGCTTTAATGGCGTCTACGCAACCATCTCTCGAATTGAGTTTGATTAGAAAAATTCACCAAGAAGATGGAGATGTTAATTTGTTCCTTTATGAACAAAGGAATCTACGTGCCACGCGAAAACAAATTTTACCGATCATTCGAGATACCGTTTCGTTGGAGTGTCGATGCTGAGTAACTATTCGTGATAGGATCTCTTGCTTGAAGTTGAATTTGTAAAGACAAAATGCGAGAGATTATAAGAAGTCACATTTCAGATGGCAGTGTCAGTTCCTTGAGTTCAGTCTTCCAAATAAATGAAATAAGAACAATAGGAAACAAAATGACTCATTTTACTTTAAGCTAAGTTGTTTCGAAACTCTTTAATTTAAGCTAAGTTGTTTCGAAACTCGTTAATTTAAGCTAAGTTGTTTCGAAACTCGTATTATAAATAACCAACACATTTAAACGCGTGAAATTCCACAGAATTACCTTATTTCTTTTGTTACATGAAGGGAGAGAGAGAGAGAGAGGGAGAGAAAGAGAGAGAGTAAGAGAGAGTAAGATACAAAGAGAAAGGTGGAGAGAGAGAGAGAGAGAGAGAGAGAGAGAACGAACGATCGATTGATACGACTACAAGTTGATGGTGATTACTCCAATTTTCTTCGAGTTAATTATGCTCTATGCCGAGTGTAACGTACGTGAAAGATCGATACCATTATAACGATAGAAACATCGTTACTACGATCGGAGATACATACATTGGAGGGAGATATTCCCCTATATCCCCTTTCGCCCCACTCTTCTCCGCCGCTCCTATCTTCGAGCAAACTCACCACCACCACGGGCCGATACCATGGATGTTGGGCTAAAGCTTTGGTCCAGGGTGGCGGAGTTTGCATCGAACTACGTTTCGCGAGAAACGCGACAAGACGAACAAATTTATTCGCCGGAAAGAGCCGAAAAACTAACCGAACGTGAGAAAATCTGTCAATTATATAGTGCGGGTAGCAACAATTCTTACGAGTTGTCGTTTTTTTCTTTTTCTAATTAGGACGTGCACCGTATGTATATACGTATATGTATAGAGAAAAGAAACAAGGAAAAAGGAGAAAAGTTAAAAGAGAAATTGAAATTACGATAAGTTGGTGCACTTTGATTCGTGGTTAGCTTTACAACGATGCTAAATTCCTTTCGTTTTTCAAAATTTACCGTGTTCACGTATCCCGTATACGCAATAAGTGACATGCGTCAATCTTAAAAGGTAAGCACCTTTTGACATTGAGCTTTTTATCAAACCTATCGGGTATAAAGATCCAAACATATTAAGTGTCATATCGCATCAATTACGAAAAAGAAGACGCACGTGTTTCATATTTAATGATAATTGATACGATTCATTTTACACGGATGTAATAGATGTAGAAGAAATTTGGTAATTATAGTTTTGATAGTCGAATCGAATGAAAATTACATTATGAAACAGATCAGTTTCAATAAGAAAAAGAAAAATTCAATTTTTTTAATTTTTATTAATTTTTATAAATTTTTATAAATTCAATTTCGTCGGCCCATTTTGAATAATATCGAGCATAAACGGATATTGTTATATCTATTATAGAAATTATTGAAACGAATACGTGTGCGTGTACGCAACGTGTAAATAGTAAATACATACATGGATCGAGAGAGAAATACTTAACGGGACATAATAAGACCTCTCTAATCGTAAGAGAAAAGGATGATTCGATGATCCTGTACACATTTACATTTGCCTCTGCGTTTGTATTTACGTTTACACAATGACATATATACATGACATAGTTAAATAACATAAATATTATAAATATTGAACCGTTTGTCGAAAACGAACAAAGGTCCGAACAAACGAAACAAATGGAGCAAACGAGTCGAACATGGTCATGCTCTTCCTTCCTGCGGCACGCTCGTATTGATCGTACTTTACTTGTTGCACGCACACCCAATACCTATCCAGGACCCCGTGCGCATTCCCTAACCCTCTTTGTCTTCATTTTCCATCGGTGAATCTAATTAACGTGCAACCAGCAAATTGCCAGCTGCTAACTGCCGACCGTACAAGCGCTAACCTATCTAATATCGATAGTAATAGCGATACTTGATAGCGGTTTCGATAGTTGCAATTTCTTCGTTCTCTCAACCATCGACAATCTACGATCGATTCTTTTTAGATCTTTCTTTCACAAGTACGGCCAGATACCTAAAACGGATATAGTTCTCTTTCTCTTTGGATACACTTGAATATCGAACGCGTCTCGCATGCATTAACGCGCTGCCCTAATCCTTTCTCCCTCCTTTAATTTCGTAAATCATGTTTCTTTTTCTTCGCCGCAGTACGATTAATCACGTACCACATGCAACATCAACATCTACGACGACCATCAATCGCGTGTATTTCGTTTTTACAGTGAAATAAATTGTGCCACGATATGGCTTGAAAAGCAAATAACGATTATTCGTATTACACTTACGATCGATAACATGTAATATCTAATCTGAAAGTTATTATAGTAGAAATTAAAATATAATAAGTATAGTTAATGTATAGTTAATGCGATTAGTTGATCAAGCAATATACAGTTACAGCTTGAGAAATCGAACAATGTTAGCAAAGGACTCGGTCTACCATGAACTGTAAAGAAATCGAAAACGATAGAAGATCCGGATATCGAGATGCGGTACATCCTAACGGTTGTCTCATTGGGAGTGCTTCTGGCAACTGTTCGCTGCAGAGAGAATTCAACGAAAAACGTTTTCGGTGAGGAAATGAGCAATTAAGGATAACGATATCGAAGAAATTAATTGTAAAAAGATAAGATCGATGAAATAAGGCCTGTATGTAAATATGTATGTTCGCAACTTGCAGATCAGTGCATCTTTCCCCTTGGCATGGAAGAGGGAAAAATTCCAGATGATGCGATCACCGCTTCTTCTAGCTACGAAACAAAATCCGTGGGCCCCCAAAACGCAAGGTAAATTATTTTAAATGATCGTTGTCGATAAAAGTAAAATTATGCGTACTATTCGATGCGTTTTACCTTCGAACGACTTAGATTTCTTATAACGACTTAGTTTATATAGTTTAGAGTTTTATATAGTAGACTATAGAGTTTTACGATTCTTTTATCAGCTTCGCATCAGTTTCGTTCCGTTAAACGTAAACACTATCGGTGGTTGGAATTTAAATAAAATAGGATAAGAGATATTCGGTTGAAAAATAAGATTTAAAACGATATAAATACATACGTATACGCAGTATGATATGGTATGGCACTGTAGCGTAGCAGTCGGTAAGAAAGGGCGATACCGATGTTTGCAGGATAAGACAAGAGAAGAATGGTGGCGCTTGGTGTCCAAAAGCGCAAATCAGTAGCGCGATAAGAGAATACCTGGAGATCGATCTGACGAAAAATCATCTGATAGCGTGGACCGAAACTCAAGGACGGTTTGGCAACGGTCAAGGTCAGGAGTATGCGGAGGCTTTCTTTCTCGAGTACTGGCGCGACACGAAATGGCATCAATATAGAAACTTGATGGGTGACAGAGTTCGTGTCTGTGTGTGATAAATCGACCGGAAATCGTCTGCATTGCTTCGAATTCAAGCACAGTCGCATCGAATACATAAGTACTTACATACATACTTATATACATATGTATGGGTCGTCGCGAGGAAGGAATTAGAAAAATATAAGAAAGTTACGATATCATAAGCTTTCGGACGGTTATTCAAAGAAAAACACAGTCCTCTACGCTCTAGTCTGTACTCGAGAGCAAGGCGAGACGTCTCCGGTGACCGTTGATGCTGAGAAACAATGCGACTACCGATATTCGATACGTCGATACACCGATCGAGCGTCGTTCGTTTCAGGTACTACGCGGCAACAGCAACACCTACCTGGTAGAAAAGCAGAAGTTGGACTTACCGTTCGTCGCGAGCAAAGTGCGATTCGTACCTTACAGCCAACATCCCCGGACAGTTTGCATGCGAGTCGAAATTTACGGATGCGTATTGGAACGTGAGCATTTCTATACCGTATATTTTACCGTTTGCCTTATCGTTTAGGCGTTTCGTCATTTCTCGTCTATCGATTCGACACGTTACAATCGTGATAACGTGTACGTATTATAACACATGTACGCACTATACGACCATCAACTATTTTTCTCATCCTCAGAGTATGTCGCGAGTTATAACGCGCCTAAGGGATCGAATCCAGGGCCCGGAGGACGAAACGTTCAGGATGCTTCGTACGACGGTGTGGAGATCGAGCCTCTTGTTCTCGTAAATGGTCTCGGGCAATTGACGGATGGAATATTAGGCGAAATTTCTGAAATTCTCTCCTCTTCGACCAATGCTACGAACTGGATCGGCTGGTCGGATCGTACTACAATCCAGATTATTTTTCGTTTTCAAGAACTACGAGAATTTCAAAATTGCACCGTACACATCGCTCGTATACCACAACTAGACGTCGAGGTTCGTTTTCTTTATTCTTTTTTACAACGAGCTTACATACACATGCACAAAATTCAAAATTAAAAAATTCCTTTATAAATATCTTTCCAAAGCTGACAATTTCTTTCATTTTTTTTTTTTTTCTTAGACATTTTCGCAAATGCGCGTTTGGTTTTCCATCGATGGTGAGAACTATCGATCGGAAGCAGAAAAATCCGAGTGGCCGATCGTTGCTGGATCGCCCGCTGCCGAAACGGTTTTGGTATCGATCCCTTTACAATCTAGGATCGGACAATTCGTAAAAGTGGAATTCAGCCTTGCCGCGAAATGGTTGCTTCTCAGCGAAATCACCTTTTACACTGGTAAGTGTTTAGATAATAGTCATATACGAGTACAAGAATATAAGAAAAAAGAAAGAGTTGGACGCGAATTAATAATGCTTTGTTAACCGTATTGACCGCAGGTAGCACAAGTCGGTCGAACGATTTGAATATTTTAGCTGATGATCAATCATCGGAAGTTCAGCAAAATCGAAGCGAACAACGAGCAAAATCCAGCAACTCCGTCATCCACTCGACCATCAACTCCGTGAGTTTGAATGTAACGGATCTTTACCAAATCGACGAAGATGCCTCGATACCAGATGTCTTTCCCGTTGGTACCTCCCAAACGTATATCGGCCTTGTCAGCGGCCTATTGACAGTGTTTGTCCTTTTCTTAACGTGTACAACATTTTTGATCAAACAAAGAGGCCGTAACAAAGTCGCTTTGTTGCAAAAGCATACAGCTCTACTGTGCGACTCATCTGCACCAGGCATTGCGATCTCTCCAAAGGATGTTAAACTCTCGAATTCGATCGTAACCGGATTATCCTTGATTCGCAAACCTATCATTATTGCCCCTTCCGATAACTTGCCTGATCGATCCAATACAGATTTCCAAACGGACGCCAAAGCTGCTGTCGTCGATTCCCACTTCGATAATTCTGATGCCCGTTCCACTCTATACGAGAGAACATACAGTCTGTTCTCCGAAGAAAATCTCGTGGTTGCAAACTCAAACGCGTCCTCCACCTGTACAGCCGAATCATGTTCAGGTGAATCTAACCAACCTTTTCTACACAACAGTTTATATACTCTAACCTATTGACTTCCGCGCCTATTTGTATTATGCATGTGCGTATGCGTACATGATACTATATATATTATTATTACGTATATTACGTCAAATTTCATTTTTCTTCTACCCAATTGAATCCATTTCAGATTTCAAGCGCAAGTCGAGCTTCACGACAAACAAGTATGCGGAAGTGACAATGCCAACGACTATGACATATTCGACGAAAAAAGCGTTTCATCTTCAATCGAGAAACACGAATCAAAGAATCTACGAGGGGTATTATGCGGCAACAGACATTTTAACGGTAGGATGATGGATCAGATGTGTTTATAACAATTCTAATAAAGGTATTATATAGAGATTTTTATATAGATGTATGGTTGTAGATAAAGAGAAGGGAGATCCCGTCGACTATGAGCCCGTTTACACCGCTTCACATTCGCGAGGAAACCGTATGTTTACCAAGTACCATTGATTCCTACAACGTTCAGCGTGTTTCCAGACACAGATTAAGAATTCTAGACAAACTCGGTGAAGGAAATTTCGGTTTGGTAAGAAGAAACAATATCGATGAATTAAACTGTTAGTTTACTAATATGAAATTTAATCGAATACGTATGCTCAATCAGGTTCATTTATGTGAAGCAAAGGGTATCACGAATCCCGAAGTAGGAGCGACTCAAAGTCGGCAAATTGTAATCGTTAGGTCTCTTTGGCGAGGCGTTGTAGATTCTTTAAGGTATGTTACTAATTCCGAAATGTAACGCCGGTTCGAAAAACCTTTCTTTATATTCTTATGGCATTTTGACTTGAGCAATACACAGGTTGGACTTTACGAAGGATATGCATGTTTTGGCGATGCTCCAAAATTCAAACATAGCAAAGATGATGGCCTTGGTAGAAGAGGAACCGTTTGGAGCTATTTTCGAGTTCGGTCGTTTCGGAGACCTCCTTACCTTCTTAGAAAGTCGCGGTAGTAATTTGGACAACAAGGACGATATTAGGTGAGTAAAATATTAGGTGATTATATATCAATGGTGTATTTGTCTTTTCAATTTTCTTTCTATTCTATTATATTCTATTCGCAGCTATGACAACCATTTAAGCTTTATTACCCAAATTGCATCTGGCATGAAGTATTTGGAATCCATGAACATTGCACATTGTGATTTAGCAGCCAGGTAAGTAAATCGAGAAAAGAATGACAGAATCCGTAAAAAAATAAATCGACTTAATCGATCCTCGATATATACGTTGTGTAATATTTTAGGAATTGCATTGTTGGTCAGGATCTGACAATAAAGGTGTCGGATCATGCCATATATTGTACCAAATATGATCATCATTATTTCATTGACGGGCATAATGTAAAAGTTCCTCTTCGTTGGATGGCATGGGAAGCAGTGTTACTGGTAAGCGACTGTTTCTTATTTCCTCTTCATCTCATCTCTACGTTATAGTCATAGCTACGTTTCCTCGTCTTGTGTCCCTCGAGTATATGTTTCTGCTATCGTAACTTCGCTACGGATCCCATTTATTTTCATTTTTGTTCTTCCTCTCAGGGTAAACGTAGTTGCCGAGCCGACGTTTGGTCGTTTGCTGTAACAGTTTGGGAAATTTTTCTAAATTGTAAGGAGATACCATATGCGGATTTAACAGTGGCACAGGTTTTAGAAAACTGTGGCCACTGTTACCAAAGCGAAACGTATATTGGTGGTAATGGACAGCCCGATGACAACAACGACCAAAGGAATCATCATCGAATTCTTTCACAACCCGATCATTGTCCAGATGACCTCTACCGTGTAATGAAAAAATGTTGGAGTACACGAATCGAGGACAGACCCCAGTTTGCGGAAATTCACCTATACCTCGAGAGACTAGCCCTCGATTGAACGTTCGAGATACTCGAGATCGAGTAGCACGGACCAAATGGTTACAATCAGCCAAGAAGCATCCTGTACGTAAATTTCAGCTTTTTATGCTGACTTAACCTGTATTTTCGCTTCATTAATTTCTTTTTTATATCTATTCCTAATGTATATTTCAATCCATCTTAAAAATATCGTAAAACTATTTCTTTCGCCCATTACAAACACCCTTCGTAATCGCTTCAGGATGCTCTGGCCATTAACTTTTAATGCTCAATTAGGTTTATATATAAATCAACTTTTATGCATATAGAAATATACACACACATTCACACTTGTACACACTCACATACATCAAGCGAGAGAGAGAGAGAGAGAGAGAGAAAGAGAGAGAGTGAGCGAGTGAGTTTCTGCAATCGTGAAACACAAAGCACCATAATAAGAAATCATATTGTCTTGTCCTTCGATCAACTGTAAATGATCGGTTGTAATATGCAAAAACAATCGATGATTCAACATTGCAACCGTGATTCTTTACGTACGAATATTCCAACAGCGAAACAAATAGACGTTGCAATTGCGTTACAATTCGAATGTCTAGTACCTCAGCTTGTTTAGCGCCCAATAATGTTACAATACTGCTTATTCTGTATGTACGAAGAATAAGTTGTTGCATACGAAAAATAAATAAGATTCACCGGTTTGGAAAAACGCGCGGCAAGAGATATACGTGAATTTGAACGATCGAGCACGCAAACGAATACAGCAGAAATGAACTTTTCAATGGACCGTTAATATTTACTTTTTATCAAAGACAGGCGGAAGATGGTTTGCAAAAAGGGATATTGCATTGTTTCGCATGTATACATGAATAAATTCACGTGCTCGAGTTTTGCATTCGAATGTGTTACGCCGTTACGCTGCAAATATTTGTAGAGTAATAGATAAAACTGCATATCAAAAAGATAGCCAGTAATAGTGGTTTGCGGGCGTTACTACAAACCAAATGGGACAATCAATATCACGAACGTTGTTTCATACAAATTAGACGATACGCGACTTTAAAAAGTAATTATCGATCGATTTGCTAACACTTACCGAATATTTTAGGATATTACACCCAAGCATTACCAATCAGATTGTATCCTCACGGGTGAATCGATCGTACTCTCATCGTATCGAGCGTTGATATCTACGCGTACGTTTCTATAGAAGCATAAATTTTTTTAAATGTGCGATTACATTGATCGACATTTGTAATACAAATCATACGTATCCCATTAAAAATTATATTCTTCATATTTCCAACGTTACGGTAAATAAAAATTGTTATACACTATCTAATAAGCTGTGTCTATTGTTGGTGTTCTAATATATGTAAGACAATACTAAAACAGTTAGAGGGAAAAGCGTATGAGCAATTTCAGACTTCATTGCTAATGGTTTCTATCGGCACCAAAGGGATGATGTTTGTTTCTCGATGAAACTCGGCAAGGGGTTGCTCCCAACGTTCTTCGAAATAGATTCCCAAGAGAAATTTTGTACCAATTCCTGTGTTAATGGCCCAAGGCAAATGATGCTCGAGATATAATTTCCTTTGCCTAAAACGCCAAAGAGAAATTCAACTAATTGGACTGGATAAAATCCGGCGAATTGAATAAAAAGAAGATGGAGACAAAACCATCGATCGGTTGCAAGTATCAGGCTCGAGATTCACTCGATGAATTTACCTTGGACGCAACCGAAACGCTCCAAATATCGCTCCGCTGAAACACATTGGTAATCGTAATTGTAACGCTTCTACCCACTTGACCGTCACTTCTCCAAGCATCGTGGTTGGCATTAGAAGCAGAGCATGATAAATATCGTGTGTTTCTCGATATCGTTGCATTACATATGCTAATTCAGTATCTTCAACGAATCTGACCGCAGGTCTAGTATCGGGGGACACGTTCTGTAACAGACCAATATTTTTGTTCCAATTTGCAGAAACGCGCTAACAATTTCAGTATATGATATAACTTGTAAGAAACGACCAATCGATTGGTGTGATCGTTGTCTACGTATATCTCTATCGAATCGAATCGAATCGAGTGGAGTCAAGTCGAAAGAGCTTACGTTAACGTCCAAAAAATCGCAATAGATCCTGCCAAGGGTTCCTTGTGGTAATCGTCTTAGCGCGGAAAAATCAATCGTAGACGAGGATATACGTGGTTTCCTGGCAAGAATGCGAGATCCCTCGGAGGTTGCGAGCATTTTTCGATGACAGTAGGAAAGAGCGTCGGTACCGGTCGTTTCTGCCAAGCATGCAATCATGTCGCCGCGAAAAGGATCAACGAATGAGATCGCGGCTGCACCGGCCGCCAAAATTGCACGTTGCACCGGCGACAGAGATACACGATGTTTCGCGTAATCCATCGTGAAGGATGACGAGCAGCCAGAGCTGCTGAATAATCTTCGAAGTGGCCAGCCTGAAACTGACGGAGGACTGAATGAGAATCGATCGTGTTTCTTTTCTCCAGAAATTAAATTTATTCACTATAAAGTATACTTTTGTACACGTGCATTATTAATGATAGTATATTGCACCTTCGAGATTTCGAAGTACGTATGTACAAGTTGTATTTCACAAGGTAAAGGTGATACGCTATGGCGCGCAACATCTTATTATTCATTTCTTCTATCCGATAACGGTCTTATCGCTTTGGTATAGAATCTTATATCTTATTTATGACTATTACTATAGTTTGTCACGCTTGCTGCTCTTTCCCTATTCCCATTTCGTTCCCTCTTTTTCCGGCTCCCAAAAGCTTTACAATTCCACAACAAGGAGGACACGTGACACGTGTCGCACACTAACACAAATACAAAACACTAATACAGAGAAACAATATGACGGGCTCGAGGAAGCGAGAGCAACGGAGAGAGAGAGGAAGAGAAGAACAGAAAGAGCCGCGGCGACACATGGCACGATTTCGTTGCTTTGTACATCGATCATACAGCTTGCACTTTATTTGTCGTTTGGTCATCGAAAAGCGGAGAATATTTTGGTTCGGTCGATTCCTTCCTTCGAAAGGTTACCCAAGTGTAAACCAAGCTACCGACGACACTTAAATTCAATCCTACGAAATTTAACCACGTAAATATGTAGTCACCACCGATCATCATTCCGAGATAAGTAACGCATATATTTTTCAAACATCCGATTATCGTGGTGGTCAACGCAGAGTTATAAAGTGTGCAAAGTATCATGCTGTAGGACAATACAAAACCCATCACACATGAAAGGCCAAACTGTACAAGAAAGAACACATTGTTCCAATGTGGAAATTCTATGATAGAATGCATGTCTTCCATACAGTAGGCAATGCTAATCGCTGGGACAATCATAAACAATGAATTATAGTACATCAGTCCGTATTTTCCTAGTTCCTTCGAGTCCAATTTCTTCTTCATGTAGACACCGTTGGCGGCCGTAAAAAAATCGTTCAATAGGATAAAAAGATAGCCCTCCAAATTAAAAGCAAGATCATTTAACGCAGCTACCACTGCCCCGACCATCATCATGTATACGCTCAACTGAACGGAAACACGCGCCCTTACTCCGAGAATATAGTATTCAGCGATCATCGTCATAAGAATGCTAAATCGTCTAAGGGCGGTGAACATTGGAAGGCTCAGCTGTTTCGTACCACCTAATCCAAAGATCATGTTGCCGATGTAAATGATCGGTAATGGCCATATCTTGACACACGTTGTTACTTCTAGGTTAGGAAATTCAACGTAGCGTAACTTCTTTGCTGCGAAAAGTAACACGATGGTAGCCAACATTTGTCCTATGCCGAGCATTTGAAACGATGGAAATTCGAACGACGTCAGCACTGTCTTGTTTACAACTGTGATCATAAATGAAGATAACCCGTAAAATAGGGCAGAACCGACCCTCGCGAACATCACATTTTTATGACTCCACGGCATACCGATCAAAATTGATAATATTCTCTTACTCTCTTCTTTTTTTCTTACTTTCTCTCCTTCCCTTCTCTTTTCTCTACGTTCCAATCACAACTTTTATATTACTAATACGCCAAATTTATATCAAATTTCATAAAACATACACTGGTATAACCTTATCATCCTTCTATCAGTTTTCTATTTCTCCTTTTGTACTGCACACGTCGCCAACGAAGATTCCACTATCCTACTGGTTCATTCAGTATTATTAACAGTAGTAGTATTAACATTAAGTGTTCATTACTTAATGTTACTGAATACCATTAAGATTTGTTTATAAAACGTAAAGTACACACACGAGTGCTTCTTTTTCCTCTAATTATTCTTTAAGCGTGTTGACGTAATATTTTATCTTCCGCTATTCCTATTTCTATTTCTACCACAGTTTGCACTACTCTTCGTTTATCGTTGTCGTTGGCACATACAAATTTTGTATCTCGCTTTTCCTTCTGCTTGTCTTCTAATCTATTATCTTTGTTCTCAAAATGAATCTCAGTATATGTACCTAGTATACTTGCATACATACGTATTTAATTCTTTTATATGAAGATTAAGAATTTCTGCTTTGCAAGATTTTTATCAAATTCCTTTTATAATTTATTTCATTTATAATAATGAATACATTGTTATTCATTTAATTTTCAACCTGTTATTAACTAATTTGTTATAAATATCATTCATCGATTAATAATACTAGTATACATATTTATCACATGTACAAAGTTTGGATGGTAGGAACACGATACTAATGAGCCATCTTATAATTAAAGGAGATGAAAAAGAGAAAAATATATATTTTATATGTTAGTAAATATGTAACTCGTTCGATCATGAATACTTTACTAAGAAATGAGACTTGCTTACAAGGATTTTGAACATGAAGCGCTATCTTGCGATCGCGTTCCTCTAAAATTCGATCATACGCTGATACGTTTAGGATTTCATTTCACAGTCTCTTTCATTCGGTCCAACTAGACCGAGCATGATCCGAGCTCTCGTTCAGTGTAATGAGTTTCTATTCGATTATTTAAGCAAGCGTAGACTGTAATAGTCTAGTAAAATTATTTAAAGTTTCAGCGCAATGTGTTTTTGTTCAAAGCTTTCTTACGTAACGCGAACTAAAAGTTGTAAAAACAAAAATATATCATGATGTAAGTTAAACATTTGATTTTAAGGAAACCTTAAAGCATTTTACTTGCCTTTTTTCGTTATTGGTTACATTATAATCGATAACCAACTGGTTCCCATGTTATTTTCAGGATAGAAAAAAGGAAACACTGACGATTTTATACGACGTATTTTTATCATGTTATTTATTTTTTGCCCAATCAGGATCTCCCGTAACATATGTCTATCATCGTTGAAACTGTC
Source organism: Bombus impatiens (assembly GCF_000188095.3). NCBI lineage: Eukaryota > Metazoa > Arthropoda > Insecta > Hymenoptera > Apidae > Bombus > Bombus impatiens. Next base: position 971,868 of record NT_176438.1, on the reverse strand, counting down.
TATCGTTCCAGTATGTGTGTTCACTTTTTTCCAATATTATTAAGCCTTCAATATTTTGTTACTTTTTCTGACAAATTATCCTAGTATTCTACCGAGGCTACATCAAGCGTAAAGAAATTATCCCGTACACAGAAATACCAATGTTTATTAGACACAAAAAATGTCAAAAATCAGAAGATATCACCTAACTTTGTTACATCGTTTGATCACCAAAAGCCTACCCAATGTGTAGATATAACGAACAATGAAAAGCAAAAGAATTTATATATGCAAAATAAACAGGAATGGCAGTGTATAAAATTAGATTCTGGCAAACTTCGAAAACATTGTTTCATGTTATCTAAGATACGGTTAACATGTAAGAGAAACTAATATCTTTAACAAAAACATTGATATTTTATATGATAATTTGTTTGAATAGAAAAAATGAAGAATCAAATCATTATTTTTAGCTTTGGTAGTTGTAACAACCATGGCTGGATATGCATTAGCACCAGGGCCTTTCGATGCTTTTACATTTGTCGCATGTTCTATGGGTACTGGATTAGTGTCTGCAACAGCAAATGCTATCAATCAATTTTTTGAAGTTCCGTTTGATGCACAGATGTCAAGAACAAAGAACAGAGTGTTGGTTAGAGGTTACTTAACGTATGTAGGATATAGTTTCAATTGCAGAAGCATCCAGATTCTTTAGCTTAAAACTAGTGTTATATCTATAACAGAATTTTTCTAGTAGACCCGGCCATGCAATAATTTTTGCAACGGTATCTGGCTTTAGTGGATTATTATTATTATATACCCAAGTTAATGAATTAACAGCTACTTTGGGAGCAGCTAATCTGCTTCTGTACACTCTTATTTATACTCCTATGAAACGCATTAGTATTCTAAATACTTGGGTGGGTTCCATAGGTAAGTATATTACGATACTTTTGCTATTGTATTTAAATGTTTTTCACTATACTAACTGAGATTACATATCAACTGTTATTTAGTTGGAGCCATACCACCATTAATGGGTTGGGCATCTTGTGTTGGCAATATAATATCTCCAGGTGCTTGGATAATGTCTGGTCTATTATATGCATGGCAGTTTCCTCATTTCAATGCTTTATCATGGAATTTGAGGCCGGACTATTCACGTGCCGGTTATAGAATGATGGCAGTCACGAATCCAAAGCTTTGTCGTAAAACAGCATTACGTTATACCGCTGCATTAATGGGTCTTTGTTATTTAGCACCAGTTTGTGATGTAACAAATTATTGGTTTGCCTTGTTATCGACACCACTTAATGCATATTTTCTTTACCTTGGTATGTCAAAAACATATTGATATACTGATATTTTGAAAAAAAGAAAAGGAAGAGGAATGAAAGTAAATTTAACTTTGTGTTTTCTCTTTTCTAGCTTGGGAATTTCACAAGCACTCTGATAGTAAAAGTTCTCGCAAACTGTTTCATTTTTCATTGATTCATTTACCTGTTCTTATAGTTCTTATGCTTATAAATAAGAAACAGTGGTATAGTGATGACAATGGACGGAGAGATATGATACCTTCCGAAAAAAAGGCGATATTTACACAGTTTTAATGAAAACGATTGCATCGACATTTTCGAGCACTTAATAAACTACCTTGAAATTTACGTCATGATACTATAGGAATCATAATAAGCTGTAAGTTGTATATAAAGATGACTTTATAACACTTAATGAAGCAATTTGTAGTATAATTTGTGAATAATAGCAGTTATAACTGTGATCATGTATAAAAATCAATACAAGAGTCACAAAATATGATTATGTACATGTAGTAGTGTATATATTTATTTATTTATTTAATTTTTGTTTTTATAACTTAAAATATTATACAGTGTCATATTTTATCTTGAATAGCTTTCCGTTTCGCAGCAAATTCTATCGCCATTTGTCTTCTAGTTTTAGTTAAATTTCTGTGTCCGGCACAATCCAGATTTTCTGTGAAACATTTGTTTCTACAGCACTGTCGGCATAATTTATGAACACATTTGTGACTCTACGGGAGAAAACGTAACGACGAGATTAATAAATTTTATTCGAATTGATAACAAAAGATTATGTTTAAAATAAAGTTTTGCAAACCACTGGATTTGGACAATCGCAACACAAATCAGATCCTCTTTTCACAATGATAGCTGGTCTGTTGGGGCGGCGCGCTATTCGTTTGAGCTTCTTCAAGCGTTTTCGTGATATCTCATTTCCTTCTTCGTCTCTAAATTTTCTCTTGACCGTTTCATTTTGCTACAAAAATTGAATATCGAAATAATAATAATAAATAAATAAAACAATTATATCATATGATAAGGGAAAGGAAGAAAAGTATAATAGGGATAGGGATACAGATAGAAATAGAAATAGGAATAGAAATAGAAATAGAAGTAGGGATAGGAAAAAGGAAAAGGAAATTGTTTGTGATAGAATAGTGGAAACCAACCGTTTCGATCTTTTCAATTTCTAGCTTTTGTATATTCTCCTCTGGAAGATGACGTATATATGGTTGGCACAACCAGGGAGGTAGTTTTAAGTTATGATCTGAAATATAGAATGCAAGTAAGTAACAACGGTCATACTTTGGTGGTATATCACGATAGTGTAATTAAAAATACAAAGGAAAGGTGTATACACAGCCAGAAGGAAAGTGGATGTATATATGCCATACGAATGAAGAATAATGTATATGATGGAATATAATATAAGCGAATATAGTGGTAGAGCCTACGAACCGGACATTTCTTCCTGCCAAATTAAACGACCTTCGTGATAAGGCAGATATCGATCCCTCAAAGCGTATACGACGTTTCTGAAGGATTCCATGGTAGAGTTTCGGGCCAAATTTTCTCTCTCTTCTTTATTTTCTGCTAAACAAAGTCTACTCTCTAGTTAAAAGAACGCTGAATGCATAAGTCGATTTGTAATTTCGAAAATTATTTATATAATATACATAGAGATTGAAAATAAACAGAAGCTACAAATAATTGATTTTTCATACGTACGTGTGTTGGAACAATTTAAAAAGATGACCACGAATGTAAGAAGGAGGGGCTGGGTAGCGTTCCACCAAATCTAAATATTCAAGCGCTGGCTCCCAACTAGGTGGATAACAAGCTTCGAATATGTACGGATTGTAAAGGTTGCCTTCTGCTGACATTACACCATGAACACCGGTTTCCTCTATACATCTTTCGATATCTTGCAGACACTGTATGTTACCATTCGCAAATACTGGAATTGTGACGGCCTGTCTGAACGTTTGAAATAACAAGAAATAACAACTTACTGGAAGATACACGCCAAATGAAGATACGAAGAGTAATTGTTAATCATACCTGACGGCTTTGATGTGATCCCAAGACGCGATACCAGTTAACGGACCTTTTTGTTCCCGAGTTCGTCCGTGCACGGTAAGTAATCGTGCCCCAGCGGTCTCGAGCATTTGCGCGTACTTAACAGTTTTATCGATCTCCGCAAATACACGAAGCTTACAAGTAACTGGCACACGGAGACTTTTGCTCAAAGTACTTACTGTAATAGTTTGTAAGAGGAAAATAAATTGGAGATGTAACGTTATATTTAAGATTTATGTTACGAACCGATTCGTCGAAGCAAGTCCCAATCGTCTTGAAGGAAAGCACCATAACGACCACGTTTCGCGATAGCTTGAGGACAACCAATGTTTATATCCACTGCGTCGCAGTACGGTTCTGCCAAAAGTGCTGCCTCTAATAGCGTATTCGGATCGTTGCCACAAAACTACAATAAATGAGATCAATGCGAATATGTGTTAAAGATTAAAGTGGAGAGAGAGAGAGATGTGAATCGTATACCTGGACGATTAATGGGCGATCTTCGACAGTACTGGTAAGAGCCTCTCGTCGATATTTCGGATCTCGACAGAACACGGAAGAATGAAGCATCGGCGTGTAACAAAGGTGGGCACCATGACGACGACTTAACAACCTCCAGGCTAATTCGCTTGCGTCGACCATTGGTGCAACTACGTATCGTGGAGAACTTAATACATTTTCCCAAATATTCGTCTCAGATGTAGCAGAATCTGTGGCGAGTTGATCGGACGTGTTTACTGAAACTGATGACATCTACAAAAATATACGATCATGAGTACATAAGAGAAGGTAATTCATGAATTTTTCAATTTAAGCGAGCAGCATGAGTTTTGTTGAAAAGATTCTGTTCTTACGATATGGAAACGATTACTCACTTACGGTACTCACTTTATGATGTTTAAATCTAGGATGAAAGATGTGGTGCATTCACACAACTATTCCCCCCGTTTCTTCCCCATTTTCTCTACCATATTCCCTTTTCACATTTAAGTTTGCCAAGAAAAGAACATGGCGGTTTTAGAGTTTACTGCTTATCGCGTATTAGAGCCGTTTTAAACCGAAGAAGCAGCGGAGGAAACGATCGGAGTAATCAATCAATACGATGGATTTCACATTTCCCGTGAAAATGAAACGGGTCGCGAGCGACTTGTGAAGACGACAAAGGGCGCGGCACAGATGACGATGATGACGACGATGATGAACAAATGGAACGGTTGGAGAAGCCGGAATACGACGACAGAGAAGAATGCGTCGATCGTGGCGTCGCAGGTTTCGATAATTCCGATTCCAAAATAGGAGACAGCTTGATAGATTGCGTCATTTGCGATTTGATTTTGGCTGTTTGTCCTCTTCGAAAAAGAGTTCGCGTGTTCGATCTCCTATATGTCGTGGATTCTCCCAGCATTTTCTGTGATCGGACCAAGTTCCGATACTGTTGTAAGTCCAATGAATCGAATTCTGTGATTGGCGGTGAACGATGCAACGCATGAGGTTTCGAATAAGATCGTCGTGCTGGTGTCGCTGCTGTTGCATCAGTCGCCAGCGTTTCGAACGGAACGATGAACGAAGGAGAGGCCATGGCTGTGTGGAAGAGTGACGATGATGACGACGACGATGACCACGATGGCACCGTTGCCACCGTGTCCTTGATCGTCGTTAGATTCCGATTGCGATTGCGATTCCGATTGAAATCGGTAGTATCAATTTCCTTGGACTTTGGTGTCTGCGACGTGTTGGTCGCATCCAACGACTGCTGTCGATTCTTCCTTTTCTTCCTGCATCTTCTTCTCCTTTTTCCTTTACTTAGATAGGTCCGCAGAAATCTCGCTATTCTTTCAACGGTTTCGCACGAGTTTGTGGAAACGCGCACCACCTGGTCGGACGTATCGTCACAACTGGATCGTTTTTTGGATTCCAACACGTTCGGCCTGCCGTTTGCCGTACAGCAATGCATAGTTAATGGCGAATTGAGCGCGGCGAAGCAACAAAAAACAGGTGACGGTGTCGATAAACCAGCGGTGGTAGCGTTACAATCTCGAGACATCGTAGATTGTTCGGTATTCATTGCTGCCGATGGCGATGGCGATGCGTCCGCGACCGTCGAAATGTCCATGGCCGACGTGCTTTCATCGAATCGCGATGATTCCAGCTTGTACGCCGAGAAACAAAGTCGGAAATTTTTCTTTTCGTTTTCTCGATCGGAGTAAGAGGACCGAGTCGAAGGAGATTTTCCTTCGAGAGGTTCGTTTCGGCTGTCGTTTATACCGCGACGCGAACATGAGTTTGCATTATTCGTAAAGGATGATACTAGAGGATGAGGGGCAGAAATGAACTCGCAGAAGCCGTGTCGTACCCTTGTACTCGTAGACTCGGCAACTATTTGCTGCACGGTTATCGTGGAAGCGTCATCCGTAACTGTTGTTGGCTGATTGGTGAGTGTAGCGGCGGTAGTAGTAGTAGTAGCGGCGGCGATGCTGGTGTTTGTGGAAGTAGAGGTGGTGGAGGCAGCGGCAGCGGCC